>NC_051220.1:26452718-26592718 GCF_015220715.1 Pygocentrus nattereri
TGTATACAGTCCTTTAGTAAATTAACTCAAGTGTGCTGCTGATGGAGTGCAATGAGAAGTCAGGAATCTTTTGACCAAAAGATTACTCAACATGCCATACTTCTTTTCCCAGTGGTGTTCAATTTTTTTTTCCTTTGAAGTCATTTATGATTTTAATTGAGACATTTTAGATGTATTTAACATATGGCCTTATTTTCTTTATTTTGTCCACTAGTTGTGCATCCTTAACAGTTGGCTTGCACGTTTTCATCAGTTTATCTCACACAACTCGGCTCCTGAAGCTACGAAGAAATGTGGTCAAGCTCTCATTATACCAGCACTTCACCAATACCCTCATATTCTCTGTGCTGGGTAAGGAATAGGGGTGTGTGTGCGTGTGTGTGCGTGCGTGTGTGTGCGTGTGTGTGCGTGCGTGCGTGCGTGTGCGTGCGTGTGTGTGCGTGCGTGTGTGTGCGTGCGTGTGTGTGCGTAAGCAATGAAGCATCACATGAATGGAAGAGGTTTGTAAATACAGCACTGCCAATGTCTGAGACCACCCTTCATTTATTTAACTCCCATTTTATGTATATTTCTATATTTTTACATCTGTTTAATCCACTTGAATAATGATTGGTGAAAATCTATCAAATTTCTAAGACTTTGGATGTGTGGGAAAATATCCCTGCAGATTATCTGAAAAATCTGAAAGCAAATCTCATGAAAATAATGGAAGCTGTAATAAAGCTGCTGATGATGAAAAATGAACCAGTTGGACATAATAGCCATTTTGAAAATTAAATAAATGAAAGGTGGTCTTCAACTTTTGCCCAGAGCTGTATGTATCATGTTAATGCTTTACATTAATGTTCTATTCAATATTGTGCTTTTGATTATACAGCATCCATCATATTCATCATCTGGACAACTAAACAGTTCAAGTTTGTGGACTGTCAATTAGTGAGTAGGACATACTCTTAATTGAAATTGTGGCAAAATTATTCTTTGTCTATAATAATTTCTGACCCCTGTAATAGTTTTTGAATAGTTTCTGTTTGTTTTTTTTTTATCAGGCTTGGAGAGAAATGTGGGTGGATGATGCTTTCTGGAGGTTGCTCTTCTCCACTATCTTGCTGGTCATTATGGTACTATTACGACCATCTGTTAATAGTCAAAGGTTAGCTAAATTAATTTTAATGCTATATGATCATGTATGGAAGGCACTGCACCAACAGTGGCTTTTAAACAACACAACTTCCACTTACGCACAACTCATACCTGAGAACCTGTCCTGGGGTCAGTGTGTGACCCCTTGCTTGTGTGATTGTACCAGATCCAAGTGAGTGTGTGGGGAAAAATGCAAAATGACAATATTCTCTATCTAGATTTTCTCATTCTCCGCTGATTGATGAGGATGTTGATGAGGATGATGATGTAAAGGAGCCTATGCTCAATGAAGCCTTTGGTAAGATTGGTCTAGAGCTTCTTTCCACCACACAAGCAAATATTATTCACATGTCATTTAATGTTGTTTTTTTTTTTGTTGTTGTTTGGGGTTTTTTTTTTTTGGTTTTTTTTTGCCGCTACGCATAGAAAACGTGTCTGTATCTGTGCACAGTTGCTTATCAGGTTCCATCCAGTGGCACTGGGTGCATTCCATTTTGAATTTTTTTTAAATGCAGAATAAACAATACTGTCTGTATTTTAAACAGAGTTGTGGGTTCTTTGCAAGGCTAGTTCATTTTAATGGAATCTAGTCTTCTATTTTCAGAGGGAATGAAAATGAGAGGGGCAAAGTCAGAGACGCACAACAGTCAGAAACCGCTTGGCAAAGAGGTGAGGATGATGCATTTGATTTACACATTGTATGCAACTTTGAGTACTCTTTATAGACGGCAGTTTGTAAAGTTTATTTAAGACCGTTTGTGAAGCCAGTGAGGAAGTTAAGCCGATTTTCCAGGCATCTCAAATGAGTCATTCTGCTCTGAATGCTCTCTTTGCTGCTGTGTGTCCCATAGAGTTCACAAGATGATGACCTGAAATGGGTGGAAGATAACGTCCCTACAACTGTAATCGACGTGTGAGTATAACTCCCCCAGATTTACTTTGGCCTAATATGAAAATATGTCCGGTATTTTGTAACCAAAACTAAGAAAGACAAGAGCAGTGTACAGATACAGAGTGGAATACTAGTTCTTCAGTTTTCTCATTTTGTTTCATTGAGCAAGTTTTGTTCAAGAACAAAAACATAGGGAATTTTTTTTTAACCCCCCAAAAATTTTTTTTTACATCATTTAATCGTTGAAAGGTTAACAACATCACTGATTTAAATGGTGAAATTGTGCATTATAGAGAAACCTAACAGTTAAGATTTTCTATGCAGTGGTTGCGATGGTAACCAGAGGTTTTGGTGACTATAATGCAAATATGGCCATTTTTTCTTTATAAAATGATGATCTAAAATGTTCAGTGAGCCTATTTAAGATTCAATTCAAATCAAGATTTATTTATATAGTGCTTTTAACAACAGATGTTGTCATAAATCAGCTTTACAGAAATCCAGGTCCAGCCCCAAACGAGCAAGCCAAGGGTGACAGTGCCAAGGAAAAACTCCTTAAAAACAAGAGGAAGAAGCCTTGAGAGGCTGTCACTCGACAGAATTTTTTTTATTTAACCGATGACTACTGTTAGAGGCCTATCAGAGCAGTAATTAAGAAATATAAGAAATAGCTCTATTAAAACCAGTCTGTTACTGGATTGTTACTCTGTTACTGTTACTTTCTATATGATGTATGTTCATATATAAGTTGCAACATGAACTTTTAATTCAGGTTATGTTTACATCACATCTTCGATGAGCTTATTGGCAAGTTGCAAAGGTTACTCAAGTAAACATAAACGTGTTGGTCAGATCACTGACAAAATCTGATTTTCTGCAGTTGTGAAATGTAAATGCACTCAGTGACAACTACCAGCTTTATACATTAGTATGAATATATGAAGAACTCTGTATAGTGTGAGGTGTGTGAAAACTGTTGGAATTGTTTAGATCTGTGCAGACACCAGCATCACACACATCATCTCAGTGTGATATGTGATGTTAATAATGGTATAATATAGATAAATCATGCAATATTTTCACAACCATTGCATGTAATAGCTTTCTGTGATGTAGCTCACAAAGGCAGTAAATGCGTCAGAAGTCTGGTTCGCCCTTGGTGAATTCCCCTTTAAGAGTGACATTTAACTCCCAATGAAGGAATAAAAAATATGTACTTTAGACCATTTGATTTCTAACTGCTTCTGTTTTCCTCATGCTTATTTTTTGTCCCTGTTTGCTTCAGTACTGCAGTGGCACTCACTCAGTATTCTGCATTGTGGCTTTCTGCTTCACTCAGTTTTGTTCACTAAAGGAAGTGCACCTATTTATTGTACATCTAATTTGGAACACTTCTCTTTTTCTACAGAGCTTTGCCTGCAGTGCTGGATGATGAGGAGGTAAACTGACTCTCTTCTTTTTCCTGTGTCTTATGATCACGGTCACATTTTGTTCCATTATATGCTCACAGTCAGATGTTTTTCAGTGGCGTTCCTCAACAGATCTTACTCTTCCTTTTATCTGTCACCCTTCCTCATACCAGGAACTTCTTAAAACCAAGATGGAGAGGTCCAAGATGGAGTAGACTTGGAATAAGGCCAAAGAAGCAAGAATGTTTTTTCATCAGTGCTGCTGAGGACTTGGAAAATGATGTGAAATGTCACTTAATTAAAAGCCATGATTAGAAGCAGGGATTTTTATTTGTGTGAGCTGAGACAGTTTCTGGCCTGGGGCAAACTGTGGAAATGAGTCTTAGGCTTGGTTTAAAATCTCCAATGAAAGTTTACTTGGTCTTGATGTTTCTGTTTACTGTGTTATCTATAGGTCTTTTACTCCACTTCTAGGTTTTTTGGTTTTTTTTTTTTGTACGGCTGGGAAACACTGGGATTCTAGGGGTGTGACTGACTTTACTAACCATTGACCTACAGCTGTTCCTCAGTGCATGGATGGGTTTGATTACCCATCCTTAGTATACATGCCAAAAATGCAAACTGGTTACTTTTTTAATACCATACTGGTCACGGTTTTTAATGGGTTTAATTATTTTGCACACAGCTTGTCTTTTATTTTTGTGAACAAGGTCACTTGAAATAAAAAAAAAACTGAATGTTTATTTAGTTTCTAATCCATGTTTTAAGAGTAAAATGAACCCCTGTGTAAGGGGTTTGTGGTAATTCTTTGTATATCTTTTTTTTTTTGTATTTTATTGCCTTAGCTGTATTTGGATCCATAAATATTTTGACATCAGCAAAGTTACTGTTGTTTTACCTGACTACCATAGAATATTAGAGATTAAAAGAGCCTTAAAGTGCAAATTGTTTTATATAATACATCATAAATCAACACTTGGTTGAAAATCCTTTGCAATCAATGACTGGCTGAACACTGGAGCCCAAAGACATCTTCCCTGGTGTTGCTCTGCCAGGCTTTTAATGCAGCTGTTGTCCATAAATTAAATGCATGCTTCTTTGAACTGAGTCAGGTGATTGACTTGACTGTTGTAGGACATTCCACTTCTTCGTGCTTTGCCTTAAAAAAAATCTTGTGTTCATTTTGTAGTATGCTTCAGGTCACTATCACATTAAATAGATTTTTAGAACAGGGAGACAGTAGAGGGGCTTGCTCCGTCCACTCCACGTTTGTTAGGGGGGCTCCATTTGACTCCAGTCGTGGGCTGGAGGTTAGTGAACCAGCCCTGTGACCGGAAGGTTGCTGGTTCGATCCCCTCCGCTGACAGGTCATGACTGAAGTGCCCTTGAGCAAGGCACCTAACCCCCAATTGCTCCCCGGGCGCCGTGGATAGGGCTGCCCACTGCTCTGGGCAAGTGTGCTCACTGCCCCCTAGAGTGTGTGTTCACTAGTGTGCATGTATGTGGGTGCACAGATGGGTTAAATGCAGAGGTCTAATTTCACAGTGTGCAAACACAGACAAATGGTTCTAATTCTCTATCCACCCACACTGTTAAGCGTCATCCATTGAGTTTTGAAGCATTTGGTTAAATCTGAGCAGAAAATGTGGCCCTATACACTTTAGAATTCATCCTGCAGCTTTTGTTAGTCTCATCATCAATAAATACAGGGCAGCTGGTTCTATTGGCAGTCATACATACAAACATTCATACAAACTCTTTTGTTTTCTTGGTGTTTTCTGTAGTCTTTTGGGCCTTTTCCTGTTTCTTAGCTCACCAGTGTATTTTTTTTCTTTTAGGGAATGTATCACATAGTTCATTTGGTCATATCTAATGTTTGTTTCAATCTCTCTGATTGGTTTGTTTTGATTTTTCAGGCTAATGATAGCTTTACATTGCAAGTTAACAGCAACAAACTCTAAATGGAAATGCCAGGCCTGAAACTTTAGACCTTTTATCTGCTCACTTGTAAACATGATAAGGGACTAATGCACACCTGGCCATGGAACAGCTGAGCAGCCAACTATCCATTTATTTTTACCCCTTGTTAATGGTGGGACTGTGTATTAAAATGGCTGTAATACTTAGTCCGCTTACCTGATTTGGATGTGAGTACATTCGGTTTAAAGCTGAAAGCCTTCACTTCTAGCTCAGATTAATTAATTTCAGCTCCAGTCTGGTGTAGTAGGCAGCTTCAATAGCAACTTTGGCAATGTCAAATTATGTACGGACATTTCGGTGATGTGGGAGGAGGGGTGGGTTGTTGTGTTTCTCGTTGAGATACAGCTGAATGAAATAAAAAGTTACTTTGACCTTAATCGTTGTACCTTTGTATCACCGTTCACATACTGACCACGAGGTGAACATTTGGAGCTGCAGTGTTTTGTATACGCGTTGGCCCCTCTATCTGTGAAGGCTTAAGTGTAATGTGTAATTCGGCTCTCATGAGCCTTGACGTGGATCACGTGCTTGTCACGGCGCTTGAAGACAGCTGAGCGAGGAGCCATGGGAAGCTTGATTCAGTTAACCGAACCGATTCTTGCGAACGGTCCGTTTAAAACTTCCGATTCAACTTCATTTTTACCAAATCGAGCCAGCTTTAGTTATTTCATTCACGTACAACGATATATAGTTCAACAAATGAGATACAAACAAAAGGAAAACTGGCTACGTTCCTAACAGAAATATCGAGGATAATTCAAAGAGGCCTCTCAGAATTAGTTTTATGATTGTATGAGGTTAGAGTGTGAAAATGTATATTTGTATCTTATAAGAATCCTTCGTCATATGAGTTATATACACACTTTGTAGGTGCTAGAAAAAACGATTTGATACATCTGGAGGTCTGAACCGGTTCGATTGAGTTACTAAAATGAATCGGTTCAAAAGAACGATTCGTTCACGAGTTAGTCATAGCTGTTACCGAGTTAGCTAACCAACAGTCAGGATCTAGAACTTGCCAGTGTTGCTGCGTCTGGGTGGTCTTTGGTGGTCTTTAGTGGTCTGTGAAAACAAACCGTTAAAGCTGAGGTTAAACCGAACGTCTGCGCGTTAGAATATGGGCTGAAATACCTTTTATTCAATTGACGGTGGTTGTTGCGGTTTGTTGACAGCAGGGCTGAAGTATGACAGTCACACACAGTAGCTAGCTAGTTAGCTACGCTTTTAGCGCTTTCTGTATCTGTTTATTGATTCACTTCTGATTATCTTCCAGTCTTTGTGCAAACAGGGGATGATGGGCTGGACGGGTTTGGACTAATATCAGGCAAGCATGTAATGTAAGGCTAGCTTAGCTTTCCGTTTGTCAGCTCTCAGCTCTGTTTCAGTGAGCTAACGCTAGCTAGTTAGCTAGCTAGGCGTTTGTTTTCGGTTCATCTTCTTCCTGGTACAGATGTGGCCGTAACGGAGAACAGTTCCACTTCTGTTTAAAGATTAGAAGTTTTAGCACAATTAGCCTCACTGCCACCATGCACGACGCGTATGAACCCGTCCCTATTTTGGAAAAACTGCCCCTCCAGATCGACTGCCTCGCGGCCTGGGGTAAGATTTTTTTAATTCTTGCATTGTTCTTGATAAATGCCCAAGTTACGTTGTAAACACTGGCTTGTTTCGTGTTGGCGTGAGTGTGTAATGTTACAATATCAAATAACTTTGCTGGCAGTTGCATTCAACAATTCGCCTTTAGGTAGCCTGAGACTAATTGCGCTGGCATTTCAGCGAGCAACAGATTTAATTCTCGCTATGCGGTTCAAAATGTTACTCCATTGGTTCCTTGGTGAAGGAAATGGTTCTATTTAGCTTTAGTTAGCTATTTAGCTATTTAGTTCTGTATAGAACCATTTAATGCTTAAATTGACTGTAGAGTGTGTTTTATATGGTTCTATAGCACCATGAAGCGTTCTTGTATTGTTACGGTAGGTTACGATGTCAAGCGTATAAAAATAGCAGAACCCTTTTTCGCGATGCGTAGAACCATTTTCAGAAATCTTCTGCAAAGCACATTCTCCATCAATCTAAAGAATAATTTCACCCTGCAAAAACATGAAATGGTTCTGTGTAGAGCTCATTGCTCTAAATTTGAACCAATCCCTTAACTAGAACAACCCCTTTTTTTAAAGTGTGTAAAGTCAAGTTTGTAACAGTAAAATAACATTTCTGGGGCTATATAGAACCATTATCAAGCAGATACAGTGCATTCTCAGTCAATCTGAAGAACCATTTTACCATGCAGAAAACTGTTTAGGCGTAAAGTGTTTATGTACAGCCTATGGTTATAAATGGAACCATTGCCTTTACCAAAGAACCCTTGAATAGCCATCCTTTTTCAGTGTCTAGGATTGGAGTCATGTTGTGTTGCAAGGATTTGTTTTTCTATCTGATACAATCGGTTTATTGGAGTAAAACTGTTTTGCCCAATATACAAATCCATTCAGATTTGTGGTCCAGTGTGTAGCTCTGATATTACATGATGCTATTGTTTATACAGAGGATTGGCTCCTTGTGGGAACAAAACCAGGCCACCTCCTCCTCTACAGAATCAAGAAGGATGCAGGTATGAACTGAAACTCCTTGCTGATTGCTTTACTGATCATTTCTAACTTTAGTGATTATCTCCAGCTTTTGTCTGTTTATTCTTTATTCATCTCTCACAGGTACGAACAGATTTGAAGTAACGCTAGAGAAATCCAACAAGAACTTCTCGAAGAAGATCCAGCAGGTATGTGCATTTTTCTCTGCAAAGATGAACTGGACACTCGGGTTCTGTATATCAAAGCTCTCTTAACAGAATGAACGTCTGAGGCAAACCTTGATCTGCTTCGTTCTGGATGTTGTAAAGTTGTCAGTGTTGTGTAATGCAAAGGTTCCACTTCTGATTATCCTCTTTTCTGCCATCAGCTGTTTGTTGTGTCCCAGTACAAGATTTTGGTCAGTCTGTTGGGTAAGGCTCTGTATTTATTATTCTTGACCATGCAGATTTAGTCCAGTTTATTTATGGGGTTTGTAGTGGAGTGGCCTACTGTAAAATTAAATTTAATTGTTGCATCCTCTTTTCTTTTTTTTTTTTTGTTTCAGAGAACAACATCCATGTTCATGACTTGCTCACATTCCAGCAGATTACTGTAGTGTCAAAGGCCAAAGGAGCCACCCTATTTGCCTGTGACCTGCAGGTGTGTAAGAAGTCACTAGTCACTAGTTTTTTACTATTTAAGTTAGTTCTCTTGCTGAGTGATACTTAATGCTGCAGTTGTGTAATAATTACAATTATTTATTTATGTTTATTTTATTTTAAGAAAACAATTTGTTGAATTTGCACTAGTATGTAATGCCAAATGTTACTTTGTCGCTTACTTTTCTCCTGCACCTGGACTGTTGGTCTTTGTTATTGTTTTTAACCTGTCAGTATTAGCATGGAATTAGCAATGAATTAAGGGTATCCAATGTGCTAGAGCCCTTTTCTTGTCAAATTGTTAAAATATATGCTCAATTAAATATATCCTGTTTAACTTGTGCTCCTTAGCAATCCAGCTCAGGTGAAGCAAAATTGCGGATGTGTGTTGCTGTCAAGAAGAAACTACAGTTATATTACTGGAAGGACAGGGAGTTTTATGAATTGCAGGTATGCTTGGGCTTGGAAAGGCCAAGGCAGTGATTAATACTTGTTCTAAAATAAATAGAAACACTTACTTTGTTTAGTTTAAGTACTAATATGTTGTGTCTCATAGGGAGATTTTGCGGCTCCAGATATTCCAAAGTCCATGGCTTGGTGTGAAAATTCCATATGTGTGGGTTTCAAGCGTGACTACTATCTGATTCGGGTATGTCAACTTGATACACACAAGTTGTCACTCCGGATCAAAGTTACAGAGCTCAACAGGTCGAACAGACTAGATGAAGACCTTTCTCTTTTATCATGATAGATGGACGGACGCGGCTCAATCAAAGAGCTGTTCCCAACAGGGAAGCAGCTGGAGCCGCTGGTAGCCCCTCTGGCTGATGGGAAAGTGGCGGTTGGTCAGGATGATCTCACGGTTGTCCTGAATGAGGAAGGAGTCTGCACACAGAAATGTGCTCTCAACTGGACTGACATCCCTGTTGCAATGGGTAAAATGCTGGTCTTGTTCTACCCTCCTATTATTAGTCATAGACATGTTTTTCTCCACATTTTTATTGATGTTCCTACACTTCAGAAGTTTAACGCATAAATTCCATCAATCGAATATCTGATGATTAATCTCTGATGCACAGAAGACAACAAGCCTCTATAAGAAGCAGACAAACCCTGTTACCAAAAATAAGTGCCTTTGCTTGCCAGTTTATTTGGTACACCTATCTGATGTTTGCACTTGCCTGTTTTTTAGGTACAATTTGTAGTAATACACTATATTTCCAAAAGTATTGTCACCATCCAAATCATTGAATTCAGGTGTTCCAGTCACTTTCATGGTCACAGGTGTATAAATCCAAAACATAGTGCACAGAGGTCGCCGTCTTTCTGCAGGGTCTATGGCTACAGACCTCCAAACTTCATGTGGCTTCAGATTAGCTCAAGAACAGTAGAGAGATTCATGGAATGGGTTTCCATGGCTGAGCAGCTGCATCCAAGCTTTACGTCACCAAGTGCAATGCAAAGCGTTGAATGCAGTGGTGTAAAGCTCAGTGCCACTGGACTCTGGAGCAGTTGAGACGTGTTCTCTGGGTGATGATTCATGCTTCTCCATCTGGCAATCTGATGGACGAGTCTGAGTTTGGCAGTTGCCAGGAGAACAGTACTTGTCTGACTGCATTGTGCCAAGTGTAAAGTTTGGTGGAGGGGGGATTATGGTGTGGGGTTGTTTTTCAAGAGTTGGGCTCAGCCCCTTAGTACCATTGAAAGGAACTCTTGATGCTTCAGCAGACCAAAAGATTTTGGACAATTTTATGTTACCAACTTCGTGGGGACCGTTTGGGGATGGCCCCTTCCTTTTCCAACATGACTGCGCATCAGTGCACAAATCAAGGTCCATAAAGACATAGATGAGCAAGTTTGGTGTAGAAGAACTTGACTGGCCTGCACAGAGTCCTGACCTCAACCCGACAGACCACCTTTTGGATGAATTAAAGTGGAGACTGTGAGCCAGGCCTTCTCGCCCAACATCAGTGCCTGACTTCACAAATGCGTTTCCCATAAACACACTCCTACACCTTGTGGAAAGTCTTCGAAGAAGAGTTGAAACTGTTATAGCTGCAAAAGATGGGCCAACATTATATTAAAAAAACTATGGATTAAGAATGGGATGTCACTCAAGTTCATATGTGTGTAAAGGCAGATGAGGGAATACTTTTGGAAATGTTTATTTACTAACTGTGGCCAATCTGTTGCTAGCCAATTTATTACTGACCCTCTACCCCATCCATCAGTCAAAAGGGACCACCTTAGGATCTCTGACCAGATATTATTTGGGTGGTGGTTCTTAACACAGCAGTGCTGTCAGCATGGTAGTTGCATGTCTGTGGGTGTTGTACTGATGCAAGCACTGCCGTTTTATTGGGATTTTTGAATGCCTAATCATCACTGTTGGGTTGTATAGTCCACCAACCAAAAATATCCAGCCAAGAGCGACTCTGGTGAGAAACTGACCATTGAAGGCCCTGTGGATAATAGTATAGCTAAACATGAATAGATACATACATTGCAGTTTACTTATCTACCAGCAGAGGCAGCATATCTTTGTTCCAGGTCAAAATTTATGCAATTGAGAGATGTACAAATGGAGTAGTACTTTCTTATTTACTGTTGTGCTGCTGAAGTATGTCATCTATGTGCATGTTAATATGTCCTCTTTTCTCTAATAGTGGAGAAGCACTGTTTTGCAGAATCACAAACATTGTGTATTTTTGTGGCTGCTTTACTTTTATTAAATACAGTTGCTCTGAAAAGGGGAACTGAATCCTTTATGCTGAAGCTGAATGGAGAGTAATTTCCTCATTGAAATGTAGATCAGTGGTTCTGGCAGATTAGAGAATTGCATGCCCTCAGTGTTTGTCCCCTCTCTGCACAGTGTGTGCACAAATAAGTTCTTTAGGGGCTCTGGTGCAAAGTTTGCCTCTCATTATGTTCAGAGATCTGCCCGTTCCTAGACTCTGGCTCCAACTGGATTTCCTGCCTCATAGGCCTGGGGGACTGTTGATTCGCTGACTGACTGCATATTACCCATATACACGTTTATGAAATGAGTGTATTCTCAGAATTTCAAATAGTCTACACTTATTCTTCACTTTTATATGTGTTTTTTAATGCGTGCAAATGCCAAGTGCTGATAGCTGCATTTAATAATGTGTTGTTAATAATAATAATAATAATAATTAATAATAATAATAATAATTTATTATTATTATTATTATTATTATTATTATTATTATTATTATGTGTTTTATTAAACAATGCCTCTTAATGAAGGCATATCTCCTTCCTGCATGACCGTCTGGGCTAATTGTGAGGTCCGAGCTGGATTTTACATAAATAATATTAATCAGTTGTCAAACCTGCAGAAGGCAGTCTTTGGGTTTTGGTGATTCTGTGTTTCTTTTCCAGTCACACCCTTCGTCTCTTTTGTTTTTTTTCTCACTTTCAGAGCACCAGCCTCCTTATATCATTGCAGTGCTGCCTCGCTATGTGGAGATCCGCACCTTTGAGCCCAGGCTGCTGGTGCAGAGTGTGGAGTTGCAGAGGCCACGATTCATCACCTCTGCAGGGTGAGACAACGACATCTCACACAATGAATTACTAAAAATTGAAGAATTTCACAACAAATTAATCCTGAAACACTGTTTGGTGTTGTTGTTTCACTATTGGATAGTCATGAAGGTCCATAAGATGGCATATTAATGGTCTGTGATTTTCTTTCTGTACCTATATTGTTTTTTTGCTTCAGGCCTAATATAGTATACGTTGCCAGCAACCATTTTGTCTGGCGACTTGTGCCGGTCTCCATAGCAAGTCAGATCCGACAGCTTCTACAGGACAAGCAATTTGAGCTGGCTCTTCAGCTAGCGGTGAGTAAATACACCCCAGTCATAGTCAGTTATTACAAACATCTATGCATGGTATATAAATTTGCTCTTTGCATACATTTCCCATCACAGACATGGCAATGAGTCAAATATGAAGCAGCAACCTTCACTTCCATTGCTCGAGATGTGACCAATATTGTTTTATACATGTTTCAAATGGTCAGATTGATTAAAATAACTACATGAAATTTTATTGCATGCTTCTTTTATTACCTAAAGGCTTATGCTTAAATGCTTAAAAAGTTACCTATACCGATATAAATAGTGCATGACATTACCTCCAAAATGCAAAATGTTATTTTCTTTTTTGACTGTACCCAAATCTTCACTGTTAATCTTTGAGTAAAATAGTAGGATAAAATAAGAATTTTAGGAGTAGGTATGTCAATTTTTTTATGTGTGTGTGTGTGTGTGTGTGTGTGTGTGTGTGTGTGTGTGTGTTATTAATTACATGTAACATAAACCTGAGTCACTGTGCAGACTTCTTAAGAGTTTAGAGTTTTAGTGTTACAGTAATACTCACTCCCTTTTTTACACCTTCAATCTGTTTTTTCCCCTTTCAGAAGATGAAGGATGACTCAGATGGTGATAAGAGGCAGCAGATTCACCACATTCAGAACCTATATGCCTTTAATCTCTTCTGTCAGAAGCGCTTTGATGACTCCATGCAGGTGTTTGCCAAGCTTGGCACAGGTGAGAGGGAGTATCTAGTCAGTAACAGTATTTGGCCAAGAACTGCATTCTAATGCTCATTTATTTCATGCATTGGAAGCACTGAAGTGTGTGGGTGTGGAGTACTTAGCAGTATTGTAAATTTTGGTTGTGTAAGACAAGAATTTAGTAATTAGGTCATGCTCCAGTTTTGCTAATCACAAAGACGTTTTTGATGTTTGTTTCAGATTGTTTTCCCTCATTCTTAAACATACTGCTCATTATGATAAAGCAGGATGTCCTGCTCTGTTATAGATCCAACTCATGTGATTGGGCTGTATCCAGACCTTCTTCCCTCTGACTATCGTAAACAGCTGCACTACCCTAACCCCCTACCTACTCTTTCTGGAGCTGAGCTCGAGAAGGCCCACCTAGCTCTCATTGATTACCTAACACAGGTACGCACACAAATCAGCGTCACCAAGTGCATACAAAACAAGACTTCACCATGTCTAAACAGTTTTTTTGTTGTTGAAATTTCTGATGTTACTGTTTATTTTTTGCTGTCTTTTAAATATGTAGACATTTAATATTCAAGTTTCACAATGTACCACTCTCCAGTCCAAATGGTCCATAAAGATTAAACATTATGGGATTTATACTTAAGGAACTGCAAAGCCTGTGTAGTTGAAGTTTGTCGTGCGTGTGTGCGTGTGCGTGCGTGCGTGTGTGTTTGCGTGTGTGAAATAAATCTTCTACTGAAGTATTGTCCTATTTTGCCATATCGCCCACCCCTAGCCTAGGCTGCTTTTTTGAATGAGCACAAAAATACTCACCTAAACGGAATAAAGGTAGTTTACATTTATCATTCTTAGAGGCACAGAACAAAAAAAAAAACATTTAATTCTAAGGGATAAAGAGGGGATGGAAATGGCTATGTAAAGTTAAGTATGGCTGTCCACACAAACATCATTAGTGAAAAAATGCAGGAAATGGTCCTTTTTAGTGACACATTTCTTGCTTTTATTACATAGAAACGCAGCCATTTGGTGAAGCAGCTGAACGACTCAGACCCCTCCACCACCTCCCCTCTAATGGAGGGCACACCTACAATCAAAAGTCGCAAGAAGCTCCTTCAGATCATAGACACCACCCTGCTGAAATGCTATCTCCATGTAAGGCCATATTTGTCTGTCACAGTCTTTCAGTACAGTGGTCTTGTGCAAAGTAAGTTGCCAATTTCTTTGTTATAATGTTTCTAGACCAATGTCGCCTTAGTGTCGCCTCTCCTGCGCCTGGAGAACAACCACTGTCACGTAGAGGAGAGTGAGTATGTGCTGAAGAAAGCCCACAAATACAGCGAGCTCATCATCCTTTATGAGAAGAAGGGCTTGCATCAGAAAGGTAAGTTTAATATTCTGTTCATTGCCCTTGTGGAACACTAGTTGACACTAAGCATAGTAATAGTATTATTTTGCTCTTAGAAACAAGCACTCTCCAGTTCAGTGGTGCTTGGATTGATCATGTTTTGTTAGCCTAACTGAAGTTACCACTTCATAACCCATCATACGTTCAAGGAAAGAGCCGTACAGTTTGAAGTATAGGGTGTCAGTGCAAATGCAGTTAAGCAGTTGATACCATAAACTTCATCCTTGCAGTAAATCTCTGGCCACACAGAGAGCCCTCCCAGTTTCTTGCAATTGACTTTCAGTTCTATATAAATACTAGGGATGCGCCTTGATATCAGAATCATTTTACTATCAGCAGATATTTGCTAAAATAAAAATAGATTACTGTAGATAGACAGTATTTGTTTGTCTTTGCATTGTCTTCAGCAATTACACACATTACAAAATATTAGATATTTGCTTTGCCCCTTCTGCCGAATAACAGCTGGGACAGGCTCCAGCACCTCAGTGACCCAGAAGGAGAAGTGGCTGCGTGCGTGCGTGCGTGCGTGCGTGCGTGCGTGCGTGCGTGCGTGCTTTGGCCCAGTGTTCTCATGTTGGTCATCTCTAATAATTATATAAGTTGAAAGCGGTTCCACTATATCCTCTACTGGTAGGAAGCGATTTGGATACGGACCTATCACAATATTTCAATGGACTGAACCAAGCACTTGAAAAGAAGAAAAAAAAATGCAGCACACATACACGAACCAACACAGCTTTTGTAGCAGTTCTATGTTGCAGTTCCAGTTTGACGCATCTTTATCCAATGGCAGCTTGTAACAGGGCTAGATCTGGTCACAAAGGTAGTAATTTCACATTTTCACAGGTTTTTCACTTTAGATTAGTGAAGCAACAGCATGGCTTGTTAAAAAACGTTTAAACGAATAAACACAGAACTCTCAAAGCCCCCCCCTTTTTTTTAAAAGACCAATGAGTCAAAAGTGGAAATGTTAAGAGATGCTTCACTTTGAATTGTCCTACCCACAAAATCTGGTTCTGAGGACAAATAGTGCTTTTGTGCTGTAAGGGCTGGACAGTCACCAGAGCTATTAAGAATAGCCTTTTTTTGTTGTTGTTGTTGTTATTATTATTATTATTATTATTATTATTATTATTATTATTGTTTATTTGTAGTAGTAATTTTATAATAATTCTTTTTTGTACTTTCTAAAAAAGGACAGGAACGTTGTCTTCCGTGAACCGATATTAAAAATAAAATTGTACAATATATTTTGTACTTTTCTTGCAAAATGTTTTCCGCTTCGCTTGCTTATTTGCTTTTAGTTTTACAAACAAGAGCCAATGTTCACACAATTTTAAAATATATTAACTTATGTTAAGTTTGTCAAAATATATTTGATGTCTTTATTTTATTTTCTTAGTTCCATGAATTGATCATTAATGGTTAAGTCTTTAATGAGATACTTTTTCCATTCATTCAGTATGTTTGTCTGAACCATTGCAATCAAGAAATGTTGTGGAGGTATTTTTTTAGTGTAATTCCCATGTATATACCTGTCAGTGCATAATCTGCAATTGAACAATGTGGAGCATCAGTTTCTGTATCTGTATGACTCTTGCTGATATAAAACACATTCTTGAGGATGGTCAAAAATTTCTGTGATTTCAGTGAATGGAATATTCAGTGTTTTCTGACAAAATTATGTGAAATTGTGACATTGTGTAATCAGATATGAGTTGTGTAAATTGCAATGCGCTGATATGCTGCTATTGGAAAATAACACCCTGGAACACTTTCATACAGTATTGTCAGAATGCTGCATGAGCCTAACTGCTCCCCAGAGACTTAACATTTATTCAGCTTTCATGACGGCCGAAGCATCTTTAAGTCATTCAGATGTTAATGGAATGTGGTGTGCATTCAGATATGCTCATGTTCATGATGAGTGTTTTTAATCGGACTGCTGCAGCGAGCTGTTCTAGTGACGTAATGCCCTACAGACAAGGCAGCTGCTAATGGCTCTCACACTGTCACTCTCATTTTTTTTTTTTTTTTTTTTTTTTTTTTTTCCCCCCCCTCTCTTTCTATGCTTATTCAATCCAGTTACAGCGTTCTGCCTGTTACAGTTGCATTGCTGCCAAATCAATGTTCTTTATAAACACATTTATCATAAAACTGTTGTGTCTGTGATATTTCTGGAAAGCACTGAGTGCTGAGAGGTCTTTCGAGCAAGATTCTAATGGAAATGGTGATCTGTAGCCCTGCAGGTCCTTCTGGATCAGTCCACTAAAGCCAACTCCCCCCTGAAGGGTCATGAGAGGACAGTGCAGTATCTCCAGAGGCTAGGTGAGTGTGGGACCATGCATACTGATTTCTTCAGTTTCTGTTCAACACGCACACTCTGTGAACACCTGTTTGGAAAATAGAAAACATCACATTAGATGGTTAATTGCCTTTAAGGCAGTTAGCAGAGCACTTAAAACTGTACAGTACTGTGCAAATATCAGAGACCATCCTTTTGTTTATTTCATTTTCAGTCAGATGGCCTTTCAGTACATGATGATATTAATTTTTCAGCTTCAGGGGAAGAAAATAAAATGCATTTAACAGAAAATTACCTTACAGAAAGCCTCACAGACTCTAAATATCATGCATATTTTTAGGTTTTTTTGTGTCTTTATTACTTCTACCTTTTTATTACAGTTTTCACAGAAAATACAGAAATGTAATTTGACCACAGGTGTTCAAGTTTTTGCGTATGACTTTGTTTGTTTTCATTAAATGTTTTCTCTTGAATCAGGGGTTTTGGTGTCTGATGTATTTCAATTACTTAGATGTGAAACACTACCTAGTATAATAAACTGTTGATTGCAGATGTCCTGATGTTTTTCCATTTTGTTCTTTATATGCACTCCTCATCCATGCTTATGGTCTGCTTACATTATGCTCTTTGTATTAACAGGGGCTGAGAATCTGGGCATAATTTTTGAGTTTTCCCCGTGGGTGCTGAAGATTTGCCCAGAGGATGGTCTGAAGGTGAGAAAACAGATGAGCGCCCTCCTATTTTATATCAGTTTTATATTGTGAATCATACATGGTTAAAGGTGATGGTGCTTGATACATATCAGTTGACTCCACTGTGTTTTGGCAACAGATTTTCACAGAGGACCTGCCAGAGGTAGAAATGCTGCCAAGAGACAAGGTACTGGACTTCCTGAAGGAGGGCTTTAAAGAGCTGGCTGTGCCATATCTGGAGCACATTATCCATGTGTGGGATGAAACAGGCCCTGATTTCCACAATGTGCTTATCCAACTCTACCTGGAGAAAGTGCAGACCTTGATGAAGGAGTATCTCAGTTCACTGCCTGAAGGTGGGAGCTGTAGCCACTTAAACTGTGTGTGTGTGTCTGTGTGTGTGTGTAAGTAAGAGAGAGAATATAATTAGAAAGAAGTTGTTTCCTTGAAAATGTCTAGATTTTGCTGGCCTGATTATTTTAAATATAATCTGTCTACAACTGTATTCTGATTTCTTCTCCTTTAGTATTTATTATTGTCCTTTATTATTGTGTGTAGGTGTTCCAGCTGTAGCTGCGGGGAAAGAGGAGGGTGAGCTTGGAGAGTTCCGGAATAAGCTTCTGTGTTTCTTGGATATTTCAACCTACTATGAACCAGAGAGGCTCATCAGTGACTTCCCATTTGATGGTGAGTCTTCAGTGACTATTTCAACTAATGGGTCAGAAGATTCATGTGAACTGAAAGTTGTAAGTGTTCAGAATACCTTCTAACTTATGATATAGTGTCTCATGATTATTTTTTTGTCTATTCTTCCCCATCTCAGGTCTGCTGGAGGAACGAGCTCTGCTCTTGGGTCGGATGGGCAAACATGAGCAGGCCCTCTTCATCTATGTGCATATACTGAAGAACACACATATGGCAGAGGAGTAAGTATGCAGCAGTGTCCCTGTAGGGCTTTGGCTACAGTCTTTATCGGTTCAGTTAATATATTTTCTAATGCTTGCCAAAATGTTTTTCTACATTTATATTTCATCCTGTTGTACATGCCTCTGACTGTTTATAATTTTTTTTTTTTTTTTTAGGTATTGTCACAGGCATTATGACAAATCGGCAGATGGAAGTAAAGATGTGAGTGTGGCTTTAGAGAGACACGCATCACACCTGGCAATGATTTTCTGCACAGTGGCAAGTTTATGTAGTAGGAATGTTGTCACTACTGTGTTTTATTTTTCCCAGCTATTTGTTTCACACAGATATTATAGGGACACTTTTATAACACTTATAACATTTCTTGTTTTTATTCTCCTGAATCTAGTATATATCTGGGGAAAACCATGCTCTGTCTTCTGCGCAGGTGTATCTGTCTCTGCTGCGCATGTACTTGTCTCCTCCAGACGTGCATTGCCTTGGTCCCATTAAGATGGAGCTGTCTGAGCCACAGGCTAATCTCCAGGCTGCGCTGCAGGTCCTTGAGCTGCACCATAGCAAGCTCAACACTACCAAGGTGAGAGTTAAATAGCCAGTCAGACAGCAGATGTCTTCTCCAGGTGTTATTTCTATAAAGTAGTTTGAGAGTTTTGTGTGTGTGTGTGTGTGTGTGTGTGTGTGTGTTTTTTTTTTTTTTTTTTTTTTTTTTTTTTTTTTTTTAAACAGGCCTGTCATTGAATATGCTTACTTCCTATGTCTCTGCTTTTGCGTGTTAAGTGCGAGTCTCATAGTTCAGCTGTCACTGGTGTTCTGGCATAAGCAGCAGTATGAATGTCGTCCTGCTGCGAGAAATTTTGCAATGATCACCCTATATAGGGGCATTTCCAGACACAGCTTTGCAAAGACTCATGCTAAAGGGCTGAGTTCCTGGCAGAGCACTTTTCATTGACTTTCATCGCCTCCCTCTTCAGCATACAGCTTGATTGTTGCGCTACAGGGCACGACTCCTATAAACCTTTAGGTGTTGGAGACGCCAAGTATCTGCAGTTTAAAGTATAAAGCATGGGTGTGCTGTAATGACCCCCCCCCCCCCCCCCCGCTCATTTGTTTTTATGTTATGTTGCTTTCATTTCCCCTGGCTGCTGGCCCAAGGCCTTCCTTGCCAGACTGCATGCTGAGAGAGACCACAACTGACGGTGTCAGGAGAGCAGAGCGAGTTCAAAAGCACTGCAGCCACATTCAACGTGTGGAATATAGTGCTACACAACTCTGAGCTGTGTGAAGCTAATTTAACCCTTTACTCTTAAGACTTACTGTTCTGTTATTTATCTTAAGTTCTGTTATTGAGCATCTACTATGAATTATACAGTAACCGTTGTGAAACTAATATGAAAGTTATGAGAAGAAGGAAGTCTGGATTTGCCCACAGCTTTTTGGAATTAAATTAGTTAAGCAAAGTCTTTCTGCCTTTTTTCTACCTAGTTTTAAATCTACCAGAGGGAAATAAGTTTGAAAGTGTTGGTGTATTTTTGGATGCTGTATCTTGTTTCAAAACCTAGGCATGAACATTTATGAACTTCATGAATTGCTCTTATCTAACATTTGTTGTTAGATTAGATTTAATATCTCAATTAACTACTACTACTATTAACATAACAATAATAATAATGACAATTCAGGCATTTTTCAAATTCATTAATGTTGTCCACATTCTGCTTGCACTAGGCCATAAACCTACTCCCAGCGAACACTCAAATATGGGAGATCCGTGTGTTTTTAGAGAGTGTTTTGGAGGAGAAAGCTCAGAGGAAGCGATTTGACCAGGTCCTCAAGAGCCTGCTTCAGGCTGAGTTCCTGCGGGTGAGTTACTGTGGTGGAGAGGCACGCAACTATGTGAATGCATATTTCTTTGTTATCTTGGAATTTTGCCTGTTTTAACACATCTTCTCTTGTAGCACTGTGTGTTTTATATAATTATCAGAAACCATTTTGGGCAGACTGTGTAATGTTACATACATACTCTGTCATTTATTCTAACTGTGTGAGTGTACATCTGTGTGTCTGTGTTTGTAGGTCCAGGAGGAGAGGATCTTTCATCAGCAGGTCAAATGTGTTATTACTGAGGAGAAGACCTGCCGGGTGTGCAAGAAAAAAATTGGGAACAGGTATGTCAGTCATTTTGATGCTTTTGTTGAGCGGTGGTTTTGAAAAAAACAAGAGGTTGTCTGTAATGGAGAATGGTTTATTTATGTATCTTCCTTATGTTGGATTGGGATATCATTAAAAATCATGCTTATGTCTTCTGTTTGTTCAGTGCCTTTGCCAGGTATCCAAACGGTGTGGTGGTCCATTACTTCTGCTGTAAGGATCGCAGTGTGTGTCCTACAGAATAGTGAGACCTCCTACCAACTGAATGAACTGAGTACACACCTCCACATACTATGAAGACCCTTTTGTATGCCGCTTTAAAGGCATTCTGTGTGAAGGAATGACCTTGCTGCACTATTGAAAGAAATGCCAGTCTGAATGTTACACTATAATCAAATTTGGCTTGTATAGCCATATCTGGCTTAGGCCAAATAGGTCAAATATTATTGAACCTTGTTGGAGCAAGTACTTCTCACCTCTGCAGATGGCTGTGGATAGAGCCTGGACTGTATAACAGTGCAAGTAAGGTTGCTGTTGTGTTGTGTTCTAGAAGACAGTTATGTCAATGTAACACATACTGTAGAATTTTGCTTTCTTGGAAGAAAGTCTTAATGCTTCTCTTCCACCTCTCCCTTTTTTTTCCCCCATTTTGAGATACGCATTTGTCCAGCTTTGTATCATACTTTGTGTGTACAATTGAATGCCTTGTCCACTGTTGTGTTCCAGCTGAAGTATGCACCGACTGTTATGCTGAGCCCATCTTGTGATTGGGCTCTCTGCTTCACCATGTTAGCTTTAGGATGTTCTGGCTGCAGTACTAGGGGAAACCAGACACAAATCTCAAAACCTTTTCTTTTCTGGCGCTTCTTGTAAGGGCTGCCACTCAAAAGGGCCTTTTGCTTTGAGGTGGCTGCACAAATGAGAATGAGTAGGTGGTGAATTCTTTATTATTTCCTCTCTCTTTCTGTCTCTCTCTCTTTGTCTGTCTGTCTGTCTGTCTGGGAAATGTAGCAAGACCATACTGAACTTGTTAACAGAGAGGATTCTCAGCTTGTAACTTTTTAATGCAAAGCAAAACCTTTTTTAGGTCTAATTGATTGATTGATTTGTTTTTCCATCTTTTTGGTGGAAGCTTAGTAATAACAACAACTGTTCACTGATCACAGTAGCATGGCACTTTTGGCTTCTATTTAACTTATGGCTTTAATTTATTCTTAGCGCAAGATTTGCTGTAAGAAAAAGTAACAATTACAGTGGATCCTTCTACAAAGGTGTTTGATAATCTCTCACAGATGGAAAGCAGGGGGCACCACCACTCTAGCTCGTCTTTAAAATGTGTGCTGTTACCTGTCAGACAAACTCGTCATCAAATACTTGTCTCTTGAAGGATCAGTCAGCCCTGTTTTCTCTCATTATGCTCAACCATGACCTAGACTGTTGCTGAAATTGCAAAGATGGTTGTTTACGCTTATGTTTGTAAGCGATGTAATATAGAAAATGTGTTGGTTTTCAAGAACGTTAATGTATAGATTGTATTTTACATACAAATTGGGAGACATATTAACGCTAATAAACATGCATCTTGTCATGTCGTGTGGTCTCATAAGTGTTTTTTCTTCATACAATAGAAATCCTGCTATTCACCAGATTTTTTTTTTTTTTCCCACACTTTCTGCTCTTTCTCTTGCACATGTTGTCATCCTGCTGTCTTTTGTCCGTGGGATGGCAGCTGAGTGCTAGGTCTCTCCTTAATGGACGTTTGCGCTAATGTGAGCCTGCCTGAGCAACAGAACCGCAGCTTTCTCCAAACTAGAGTTAGTCATTATGCATTACTCTGTTACACTGCATGACTCATGACTTGGAGGATCCAGAGAGCAAAGCAGCAGGGAAATAAACCTGGACTCAGTTAACCTAGCTCTGTTCTAGCAACTCCTTAAAGAATATGTTAAGGTCAGAGTTGTCTTAGTCAGCTGTGACATTAGCTAATGTTACTCCAGCTCTCTGGAAAGTGAGACAGATGACGTTTGCCTTCCTTGTTGTATATTGTGTTTGGAGACTTCTGTGTCTAGGAATGTTCTTTTTGCAGGGCAGCAATGGAAAGGAGGTCTGTTACCTACAGTTAGGTTGGCAGAGTGGAGAGCGGATGAGGTGCTATCCTGCTGGGTGTGTCATTAATCTGCTAAAAGCTTAAGGATTTTAAATATGCCCTTGGAAACATAATAAAATGGCATTTTTAATATGCAAGATGTGATAACCCTTTTCCTCCCTTAATATTTATTCTTTTTTTGGTGTTCTTATCTGTCAAACATTCTGTTGTGATTTTGGCTGAGTAGATTTCTAGGTCGTCTTTAGATGCTGAAATAACATAAATAGATTTTTATTCTATACAAACTTGGCATAAAATCATAATTTTGCTGGGGTTGACCTAATAAATGCTGTGATGTATATGAGTGATATTGTGCTTGGTAATTACGCAAGAGATTTCACATTTGCTATTGGATTTTCTCACTACTCCAAAGCTGTCCGAATGCCACAGGGTAGGCCATATGACCTTGGCATACAACTCCACAATATTGATGGTGACAGGATTCTGCATCTTCCTCATGTCTGTCTGCGGGCTTAAACACAACACATGCCACTGTTTATTCCATCAACCCTGTTCTTCATAGCCTGCTGGCTGCAGTATATGTTAGGTCACTATGCTTCACAGTATGATTTATGGATTCTGTAAATTCCATCAGCTCCCTACTCTGACACCGATGACCCTAAAGGCCCAGAAGGGTTTTGCAGACTGACTGCACAGAGACGCGATGACCTTTCTGTACTGGCCTAGCCATCCTTCACTTCAGCTTCCTTTTCTCACCAAAGGAAACTTTTGCTCCTGCACAAATCTTCATGATGGGTCTTACAAAGCATGCTCCAGAAGAGGCTCTACCTAGAGAAAGTGGATTGTGTTTATAGCTGTGGAAGTCTGTTTAAATTAAGGCAGCGTCTCTTATCATCAAATAGACTTCGAATGAACTTTTGTCAGTACTTTTGAGATCAAAGACCTGATCTTCTTTATGTTTGAGCACTTTGCATGGCTTAGGACCTTTCCTTTGGTCTCTAACTCTTGTGACAGTGGAGATGTTCACTGACCTCTGGGCGTTTCCACTGTTATCATAGTGGAATTCCATGGAAGCTTGGAATTTGCTCGTGTGCATGAAAGTGAGAGAAAGTAGGAAACAGAAGATCTGTGTTTGTTTCTTTTCTATCTGGGGAAAGTACCATTTTGGAAGGACAGTCTGAAATGCCAGGAGTGGCTGTGTAAGGGATTAGAGGGTTGGTGTAGTTCATTACAGGGCACGTTTGAGGCTCAGACAGGGCCTTGTTTTAGGAGAAATGTCAGCATGAGATGCAGTGTAGCCCACAGCATGGCTAAAATTCCAGATGTACACTCCACTGATATCTCTCATGGCCATTCCGTATTCTGTAGATGTTCCTAAAGACAGAGCCAGTCCTCCCTCATGGCACCTGGAAGTTCCTGTATCCTATGAACTGATGACAGCACACTACTGCTGTACCTGGATTGTAATTATATGGTTTAGAATAACATGTTACTGAATCTCCTTGAGTAAGCCTTTACCATTGAGAATACACAGAAAGTGGCAGGAATAATGTAAGAAAATATGCTTTCAATATAAGCAACAAATGGGGCTACAATGGACCAAATATAACTTTGCAGTTATTTGCTATGTTGCAATTTGTGAAATGGCTTGTGTTACAAATCACATTCCTATAAAAGGGCATCAGCTGGAAAATTAAGCTCAGTTTGCATTTTTATTGCATATAACTCCTAAAGAATCCAAATCTCTGTGTAAACAAAATGTCAGTACTGGTATATCAAATGGCAAATGTCATTACTGAATTCTCATTTTGAGCCCAAAATGACACATGAGTGGAGAATATATTTAAATATAGGAGCATTTTGCCATTTAAAATAATACATTAATTTTTTTCAATTGAACATGATCCCATACAAGGATGACACTTAACATTTACGTTTCCTGTAAGATGGTTAATGACAAAAACATTCATTTCTGCTTTGGCAGGAGCTTTTTGTCTACTCCTAATGCAACACACTGGTTATACTAATTAAAGTCTTGTTTAAAATCACTTCTTAATTTTTACGTACAGCAGTACCTAGTTTGGATCATGAGTATTTGTAGGTTTCTGTAAGAATGCCAGCTGCTTTATCTTTGTCCAGAGTAGACAGCTAATACTTGGCTGAAGGTCAGAGTCTTCTTGTGATGATGTGATCTTCGAGCTTACGTGGAAGGTATAATTGGATTTACCAAGCAAACAGAGCAGGCCAGTGCCGCTCACGACAAGAAGGTGACGGAAGAGATCTCTGCACAGTCTTAGGTACTTTATTTCCTTGAGGATACAGTCCTGTTCATACACTCCGTATCTAATTTCTAAAAGATGTATCCGATGTGTTGACTTTTATTTAACAAATGCGAATGTAATTGCACAGCTGTGTCATTCTCTCCTTTTCACAACACAGTCAGTGTTTAGATTTCTTTGTGAAAACTTGGCAAACTTAGTTTCTGCTGGTGTGGTTGAAACAGCTGCGGGGTATTACAGTCTTAGCTTTTATAGGTGGAGTCTGAATGATCTCATCTGAAGAAAAAAAGAACAGACTTCTCAAAAGAAGGAGTAAACTCTTTTGCTGGTACATCACATTTACTTCTTCAACAAGTAAAATGCATTCCCAGTTTACAGAAGTGAGCAAGTAGTCTCAAGCAGTCCCACCCATCATGGATTTCGTGTTGGTTTTGAGGACGGTCAGCATGACTGACTGCCTGTCCTGTGCATGAAGGAAGAAGCCAATAAATCTCAGTTCATTATGATGTGGTGATTAGAAGAAAATAGCTGGCCTGAATTTGGAATGCGATATCCCTCCCCGTACCAAATCGACTTGCATTCCCATGACTCAGCGTGTCCAGCCCATATTCGATATGGTGGCCTGAAAATCCTGACCACCGGCAAGTCACTGAACAGAAACTCTGTCCTGTGTGCAAAAGACCCTGAAAGAGTACAATGCAGGATTTATTAACATTATACTTGTATATAGTTTATAGAATACAGTTCTTTCTTGTATGAGGTAATCATCTCATTCACCACCAAGATGACTAACAACACATAGTACCACTAGCACAAAACAGCAATGATTGAACAATACCCGTTTAAGGGGTTAAGCTGACCAGTTGCAGAAATGACATATGAAGAGTGACATATCAAGAAATGAAAAAAATATGATTTCTGCCAGCTCAACAAGAACTATGTATTTACAAGGTATGTAGCTAAGTAGCATCTAAACTAAATGCACATTGAGTTGCAAGTGTATTACATGCCTATCTTACACTTGCACTCATTGGCTATTTTAACAGAAACATTTACCATTGCAGGTACAAATTTGCTGACACTAGCTCACCTGCTGCTGCACAGTTTGTCAACCACTTTCTACCACGTCCTCCAATGAAAAATACCACCAAGTGTTGACATCAGTGTGTGTAGTGTGAGTGTATGAGGTGCAGTGTTTGTGATTGCATTTCAATGAGGCACAAAGGACAACAAAATAGCTGTGTCTTCAGGACATTTCATGGTGGATTGGATTCATTTCTGACACAAATTCTGCATTTCATTTTTAAAAATGCAAATCCACTTATATTTTTTTTCTCTCAGTAAAGAGCTCAAACGACATGAAAACGGTGTCATTATGGTTTTGTTTTCATTTTGCCACATATTCTGCATGACACTATGGAAAAACCATGTCAAGTTTGACCATTGTAGCAACTGCTTTTCTATTTAGCACGAATTTGTCTCCATATAACTGAAACTGTGCTCCCAGACCTCTATTAGACCAGTGAGCAGCTTGGCTTTCTGCTGTAGTCCAGGATGTCTAATGTTATGTCTACTGTTAGGTCCAGTATTTTTTTTCTTCTCGTTTGGCGTGTTGGGGATTTTCAGTGGGAGGAGTGGAGCAGCCCTGTCCCCTGTTTGGCAGACACGGGGACAAACGCCCTGCGCACCATCGAGCAGCAGCGAATCTGTGAGCGCTAGGACCGCGCACTGCTAGTGTGGGGATGTGCGCTCGGTCCGAGCAGCCTGCAGCCACAACGCGTGCGAGCTAAAGCGCGGCGCGAGGCATCAGCGGGCAGCAGCAGCAGCCCGAGAATAAAAGCGCCCTTGGCGAGCAGGAGGAGCTGACACGAGCACCGCCAGCATCATCCAGGGCCCGGGAGCCCTCCCTATGGACCCAGCATGCGCAGGATCAGGGCCAACGCCATTGCCATTCTAACCGTCGCCTGGATTCTGGGCACCTTCTATTACCTGTGGCAGGACAACAAGCCCCGCACGACCGCCTCTGCTTCGGCGTCTCAGCCGCGGGCCACGGGCGGCAAGAGCCACGGAGGGAAAGCTGGAGGCGGGAGGCTGGAGCTGCACCGGGAGGACAGGACCATCCCGCTGATCGTAAGGGGACGTTTTTTTGGATGAAGGCGAGCTGCAGTGCTTTAACGCTGTGTGAGCTGCATAGTATGGTGTGTGTGCGTGTGCTTTGCATGCTGATAATCTTCACAGCGATGAGCGGCTCGGGATGCGTCTTTTCATCGCGCCACCTTCGCCACGCTTTGCGCTGAGGTGATTTTGCTGTAACGGCACGTCCACCCACACTCGGGCATCTGGACAGTGATACGCTGTCGACGGCATGTTATCGAGCTGCGGCGCGTTTAGAGCCTAATGGCTGGATGATGTCCACCTTAAGAGGCTTTAACGTGCAGGTGCGCTCCCTCCTCTCGCCAAAAGACCGAGACGTACTGAAGGGAGGAGACCTGCATGGTCACCAGCTTTTGACAGAACATGGCTTTTTTTGGTGTTTATGTGTAATTTGAGGACATACAACATTCGCAATGAGACACGAGGCTGGAGTCAGCTTCCTGTTCGCCAGCTCCGTGTTCTAATGTTCCCGTTCCACCTTAAGCGACGCAGCAGTTACGTTCTGGCGCCTGAGGGCAGAAATGAAGCGTGAGGCGGAGGAATGTAACTGCTGCACCATTTAAGGTGGAAGGGGAAAATTAGAACAAGAAAGCTGGTGAACAGGAAGCCAACTTCAGCGTCTTGTAATACGGTCGACCTATAAGATCTATATCGCGCCAGCTCATCTTAAGGACCACAGCTAGCCTACATCTGAGCGAGGTGTGTCACGCAGGGCTGAGGGTGAATATCGAGATTTAACTGCATATTTCCCTTAAGTTAACCCATGGCAGTTTTACTCAGGCTAACATTGCCTTCTACATGTGTGACCGAGTCGTAAAGGCAGATGTCGAGCGAAGTGAGGTCAGAAATGAAGCTTTATTCCCTTTGTGTGGGGATTTTATTAGCCTAGCAGAAGTGTGTCAGCTGCGCTCGGAGACATGACTGGCGTTTGGTTGCCGCTTCACAGCTGGATGCCAAATTCATCAGGCTGAGGAGAAAAAAGCACTTGGAAAAGGTTTACCCGGTCTGTGTAACGTTACTCACCTTTGTTCACGTCCGAGATGAAGTTTCTCCTCAACAAAGTGATGAATTAACTCCACAGCTGACAGAAACTTTCACCTAATCGAGTTTTAGGCCTGCTGCTCCGGCGTGTACAGGCATAACCTCTCACCCTGGCACTAAACATGAATGGGGAAACTCGCTTTTTTAAACAGAACAGTTTGGTGCACTGTGGTCATTTCGTGATAGTTGAATAATGTACCACTCATTCTCCAGCCCACATATGGAAACCAAGAGAAAATTGGCCTGTTCTGGATTTGATGGTGTGTTTTAGTCTGGACTGCTCTTTGAGAGAAACACAGTCAGAGGTCATTTACAAAGCCTACGCCAGTCTTAAAGTAACAAAAACAACTAGTTTAGGTAAATAAATAAATAATGGAATGAGGATTAATGTTGGAAAGTGTTCACCTAAAATTAAATGATGATTTTTTTTGGTACTTAAACATACCCAAGCATCATAAATTGAACTCAAGGAAGAAAAAGAAAAGAAAAATGTAGACTTATTGGCCCTTTACAATGAGCTGAGTCTTACTGCAGGGACTTGTTTTCAGCATGTTGAGCAGAAATCATTAGTTTAAAAGAAGACTCACTATGAGAGGGGGAGAGAGAGAGAGAGAGAGAGAGAGAGAGAGAGAGAGAGAGAGAGAGAGAGAGAGAGAGAGGACAGAGGACAGACAGAGAGAGAGAGAGAGAGAGAGGACAGAGAGAGGGCAGGAGACAGTAAGGAGAAAAAGAAAAAGGACAGAGGCAGAGACGGAATAAGGCATTAGAGAAAGAGAGTTGTAATGAACCCTGTGTCCATGTGCCATATCCTACAGCTCCATAGCAACAGAGCAGCAGTGTCCAGAGCACAGCTAGCATGTCACTGTGATTAATGTCTACAGCTCCACACGACAAAGAGCACCCATCAGTCCAACATATGTTTAATGTGTGTTTATCTTGGAGAACATGTGGTCTCAGTATGGAAACATACACACTGCTGTTAGACTTTTAAAGGGCCCATATAACAGAAGACTGCAATTCCCTTGCTTTTTTAGATGGGTTTGATGCAGCATATAAACACTGTTAAAGTTGAAAAATGCCTGTTCCCTTCTCAGTTCATACAGTCCTACAGTCAAAGCAGTTTGTTTGTAATAATTTTTTTGATGTCACAAAAATACATTTACATACATTCTCCTTACACCCTATGGCACTTCAGCTCCTCACATTTATATTGAATGTGTAAGGACTGTTTTGACCAGGACTGAGGCATAATACCAGGCAGCAAAGTAGAACAGAGATCATGTGCATGTATCAGTCTTAATAAAGATAATGAAATATGGTCATGTTAAAATGAATCGTACTTGTTTTTGGTACATGAAACTACACACATTTCATAAGTGGACCTCAGGGACAAAAAATAAAAGAAAAATGAAGGATATGGGCCCTTTAAAGTTCTCATAAGTGCTTACTTGCACCATTTTTCTCTTTTATCTGTCTGCTTCTTCTCCTGTGCCTTATGTAGATTAAGGTTCTTCTGATCAGCAACAGTAAAGTATGATTCAGGCTTCCAGTACAAGAGTGCAAATTGGGTTTGAAGTATATTGTGAACTGTTTCTGTATAGCAGTTCACTGACAGTGGGCTTGTTCTCGTGGTGTTGGTGCGGTGCAGTGTATCACCCTCCCTCATCATGTGACTTCATTGTGAGCAGTGATCCAGATCAGCACGGCTTCTAGTTTAATAAGAGACGTGTTCACAAGAGCCAAACAGCACTTGTAACACAACCCCCCCCTTCACTTTAGCTGGCTGCTTTGATGTTTGATCTGCCTTTTTAGTTTTGGCTCTGCTTCCATCACACCTGAAATGAGATGAAATGACCCTTTTGCTATCATCCACCTGCAGTTTATTCTGGAAGCAACACTGTGAAAGGCTGCCTGGTTAACAGTATTGTGTTCTGCGATTTGGCAGCAGAGCAGAATTTTTCTTCTGGAATGTTTTGTTGCTTTGTTTGTTTTGTTTGTTTTGTTTGTTTGTTTCTTTCTTTCTCTCTCTTCTTCCTTCCTTCTTTCGTTTTTCTATCTTCCTTCCTTCCTTCTTTCTTATCTGATGAATTCTGGCTCAGAGCTGAATGCAGAACTTGTGCAAGTTTGGTTCCCACAGAGATGAACTCTATCCTCTGTTTTATGTAAACTAAAATGATTAGATTGTGTCATTACTGACTCTGGACTGTGTGTTCATTTTGGCTTTGGTTATTGGGGCTTTCTCATGCATCCTTGTGGGGATATGAAGAGGCAGTGCTGTTGCCACTTATGCAGCTGCTGAATATCTGTTCAGTGTGCAGGACTGGCAGATGATTGTTTAATGGGCCCATATCATTGAAAACCTATTTTTCCTTGCTTTTGTTGAAATAAAAGCTTGGTATAGTGTGTAAACACTGTTAAAGTTTTAAAACCGTGTCTTTCACTCCCCTGTCTGTATAGCACATATATAGAAACTAGTCTGCAAAAAACAGCCCAGTTTTAATGAACTGCTTTTGTGTGCCATGAAAATCAGTGCATTTATATTTATCAACCTGTTCTGCATATGGCAGTTTAGCCCCACCCACGCACACTGAAGTATTAAGGAGTGTTTCAGTCTGCTTTCATAATGAGGTGTAATACAGGGCATCCTGAACAGACCTTATTCACATATATCAGTCTTAATGGTACAGTAACTCTAAGAGATAAAGAGAAGTTGGAAATGGTCATGTGAAAATGATTTTTTTGGTGTATAAAACCACACAAACATAAGTGGACCTCAGGGAAAAGTAAAAAAAAAAAAACATTAAGAAAAATGTAAGATATGGACTCTTCAGGGATGAATACCATCAGACTCAGTGTTGTGTTGTCTTCTAACAGTGGAAGTATGGATAGAAACAACTGTGGATTTTTTTCAGATCTGTAGTTTGATTTTCTCCTTCCTCTTAAAAATGAAAGCTTTAAGTACTGTTTATCTGATGATGACAGCTTTGGTGGTCTAGCAGGTCTTGAACAGTGGTTAGGAAAAAATCTATGGCTGTCACAATTTCTGCTGGCAATAAATTGTTATATAAATTATTGTAATTAAATGTTTTGTTCACTGTTTGGAACTATTAAAATACAAGCTTAAATGGCAAGATTGGCTGATAATCCACCTTATTTTCTATCCCTGAAGCAGGTTGAGTACTGAACACAATCTCAAACAGACATCTTCAGTAAGACAGAGTTATCAGTAGAGTTAAGCAAAGCTACATGTTCTTCACCAGAGTGAAAATATAAGAGAAAAACACATTCATTTAGCATACATGCTGAAAATGTTAGTCATAGCTCACATATCAGAGAATGAAGTTCGATGTTAGAACTTTTACAATTTTCTTTATTTTATTTTTTTTATTTGCCTTAACCCAACACAAAAATTCACATTTTGCCTGTTGCAACACACTATGACTGTGAAATCTAATTACTGTGAAAAATGATTACACTTGGCTTAAATAATTGTGATCATTTCAAACTGACGATTATATAGTAATCATTAGTTTCATTTTTTTCAATATTTATTTTTACTTCAGTCATGGAAACTGCCTTTTCATTTATTTTCGTTTGACCTTTCCCTTCCTTACGCAACTGAGATCTGATCTAATCTCTTCAGAAATTTCTCCTTTAGCCATTTTAGATGTACATGACGAAAAAATGTTCAAGACCGTTAAAGTGTGTTTGGGTCAAGGCTGGTGAAGGGGATTTCAGTGATTCTTTTGGGAGCAGCTTTTGTTGGGAGGACACAACTGCAACTTACTTGTTTTAAAGTTGGAGCAATGGATGAGGTAAAGTGGCTGTAGGTGCACAAAAGAGTGGACAAATTAAATAGAGAGAGATTAATACTTAGTGTTCAAGGCGTTGCAGAATTCTTTTTTTCTGACACATGAAAAATAAATAACTTGTACCAAATGTCTGATTTCACTGAAAACGCTGTTGATTTCACATACAATTTTTACTAATATGTGATTGAGCATTTATTGCTTGCATACAGTGTTAAAATGTGAATCAATTTTGCTATAATAGTAACCGTTTATGAGTGAAAGTCACATTTCTATGTAATGGTCATCCTGGTGGATCTAGCCTACATTGTGTAAATGTGTTTCTTTGGCATCAGCATCAGTATTGACATACATGTACGTGAAAAGTATGGGATGCCAGCATCGAGCCAAAATTCCTGAACTAGTGCATCCCTAGGTATACACTACCTCTGGTTCAATAATAAGGGCTGAAAGTCAAATTAGACTCTTTTAAGAGTTTCAGAAAGTAAAGTCTTCCTTGATTTACTTATCTTTTACTTATCTCAGAAAGCACATTGGAGTGCTGATTAGGGATCTGTTTCTATGACTATCCTCTTCATGAGCGTGGGAGGAACCTGAGCTTAGATCAGCTGTCTTTTTCAGGCACTGGGTGAAGATGAGCCCAGATGTGTAAGTTGAGGAATGCAGTTTCATTCCAAATGATCGATTTACGCTTCACGCCTCTACAAACATGTAGATACCTGCAAATGTAACATTTCAAGGCAAACATTTGAAAAGTTGAATCACGCCACTTCTTGACTATCCCTGAACATCCCAGTCTTTACAGAACACCACGTTCTCAGTGAAGGAGCTGGTGCTCTCCCATTTTGAGCTTTCAGACGACTGTAAATTCCACCTGCTCTCCTCAGGCATTTGAGACACCAGGTGCTCTTCAGCTCTTCACCTGAATTAATGTGAGTAAAAATCATCAGTGCATGAGCGCGGACAATCTGACTGTGCATCTATTATCTGACTCTGCAGATGCTTCTTAACAAGGCTGGGGGGAGATGCATCTGATTATCTCTAGTTTGGAATTCAGATGGAACTGTACATTTGCATGGATTAAAAAAGAATGGAAATCTGCTTCTAGAAGCAGATTTTACCCTGCAGGAAGAAGCAGAAGGTTGCACTTTACATTCTTATTCCACGTTATTTTATCTTGATGCCAGTAGCAGTTCTATGAGTTTGATATGATTCTTGAAAGATACTTTTTGACACCCTCTGTTAAATAGATAAAAAATTAATTTCAGCATGTTTTGTATGCTTAAATTGTACCAGGAGGAGGTTTGAAAAAAGAACAGCTGACATGTACAATCCTAATTCCAATGAAGTTGGGACATTGTGTAAAACATAAATAAAAACAGAATACGATGATTTGCAAATCCTTTTCAACCTATATTCAATTGAATACACTACAAAGACACGAGATTTTTAATGTTCAAATGGACAAACTTTATGTTTTTGCAAATATTCACTTTGAATTTGATGTCTGCAACACATTCCGAAGAAGTTGGGACAGGGGCATGTTTACCACTGTGTTACATCACCTTTCCTTTTAACAACACTAACAACAACACAGTAAGCGTTTGGGAACTGACGACACTAATTGTTGAAGCTTTGTAGGTGGAATTCTTTCCCATTCTTGCTTGATGTACAACTTCAGTTGGTCAACAGTCCGGGGTCTCTGTTTTCGTATTTTGCGCTTCATAATACACCACACATTTTCAGTGGGAGACAGGTCTGGACTGCAGGCAGGCCAGTCTAGTACCTGCACTCTTTTACTACGAAGCCATGCTGTTGTAACATGTGCAGAATGTGGCTTGGGATTGTCTTGCTGAAATAAGCGGGGACATTCCTGAAAAAGACATTGCTTGGATGGCAGCATATGTTGCTCCAAAACCTGTATGTACCTTTCAGCATTAATGGTGCCTTCACAGATGTGCAAGTTACCCATGCCATGGGCACTAACACACCCCCACACCATCAGAGATGCTGGCTTTTGAACTTTGTGCTGATAACAATCCTGACAGTCCTTTTCCTCTTTGGCCCGGAGGACACGACATCCATGATTTCCAAAAACAATTTGAAATGTGGACTCGCCAGACCACAGGACACTTTTTCACTTTGCATCAGTCCATCTCAGATGAGCTCTGGCTCAGAGAAGCCGGCGGTGTTTCTGGGTGTTGTTGATATATGGCTTTCACTTTGCATGGCAGAGTTTTAACTTGCACTTGTAGATGGAGCGACGAACTGTGTTCATTGACAGTAGTTTTCTGAAGTGTTCCTGAGCCCATGTGATAATATCCATTACAGAATGATGTCAGTTTTTAATGCAGTGCCGTCTGAGGAATCAAAGGTCACGGGCATTCAATGTTAGTTTTCTGCCTTGCTGCTTATTTGCAGAGATTTCTCCAGATTCTTTGAATCTTTTGATGATCTTATGGACTGTAGATGATGAAATCCCTAAATTCCTTGCAATTGCACATTGAGAAACATTGTTCTTAAACTGTTGGAATATTTGCTCATGCAGTTGTTCACAAAGTGGTGAACCACGCCCCATCTTTGCTTGTGAACGACTGAGCCTTTCAGGGATGCTCCCTTTATACCCAATCATGACACTCACCTGTTTCCAATTAACCTCTTCACCTGTGGAATGTTCCAAACAGGTGTTTTTTGAGCATTCCTAAACTTTCCCAGTCTTTTGTTGCCCCTGTCCCAACTTCTTTGGAACATGTTGCAGGCATCAAATTCAAAATGAGTGAATATTTGCAAAAAACAATAAAGTTTATCCGTTTGAACATTAAATATCTTGTCTTTGTAGTGTATTTGATTGAATATAGGTTGAAAAGGATTTGCAAATCATCATATTCTGTTTTTATTTATGTTTTACACAATGTCCCAACTTCATTGGAATTGGGGTTGTAAATCATTTGTCAAAAAACACATTTGTATTTCTTGAATAAGGCTGATATTAATCATGAAATAGCATTGATGTGTTCTGTGTGTAAAGCTCACTCCTAATGTGTATCACAGGAAAGTGGTTTTTAATGCACTTTGGAACAAAACCCCTCTGATATTACATTTAAAATAGACTGCCTTACGGTTGTTCGAGACCACTGCTATTTGCTCATATAAAGATCCAACAGATAACTATTTGTATTTGTTGCAAAAGTAGGCCTGGCTTAAATCAGAAATTAGTGTGAGTTGTTGGAAGTATATTTGTGGGTTCCCACTCTATTGGATTGCAGCTCACCATGCAGCATTTAAGAAGCACTGATGTAACTTCTGTAAATTTCTCAGTATTTGTGTAGTTTTATGGCCAACTCCTTTTGTACTTTTCTTAAGTATGATTTCAGGCTAATCTGACCACTGTTGCAGTTGGGGAAATAGGTTAGTCTACCTCGCTGCTCTTAGGGTCATAGGTTAGTCTACCTCGCTGCTCTTAGGGTCATAGGTTAGTCTACCTCGCTGCAGTTAGGGGATTGTGCATTAAAATCAGTCTGGCTGTATTATCACCAGAGCCTGTGTCTGGAGTGAGATCAGATACCAGAACAGAGTGCATATAGAACTGTCATACTCTTATCACATTCAGATCTTGTTCAGAGACACTTCTAGCATTTTGTGAATGCCGGTTCATTTGCAGTCTAGTGGATTACAAATGAAAAAAACACTTTGTCAGCATCTCTTTTTTTTCCTCCGGAAATGGAAAGTGAGGTCATAGTATCTGAAGCTTATCCCAACAGATCATTAATAACTACTAAATAAATAAATACTCCTCCCACCACTGTACTCCCCTGACTTTGCCTTATTTTTTCAAGATGCTTTTAACTCCTTTCTCACTGCTCTCCTCCTATTCCTGCACATCCAGTACTTTGGTCTGTTCTATTTTTTCCAGTCTTCTCCTTTGACCATGCATCCAGCTGGTGGTCAGGCCTGGACCCACCGCAGCTTCAATCCAGAGCCAAGTGTACTGAAGTTCTTAATCCATACACAGCATGTTTATGGAAGCATTTTGAAAGGATGTGCGCTGATGTTTACAGCAGTGAGGCTGCAGTTGGTGAGGCAGCGGAGTGCACTGTATTTGTCCTATGATAATGATTAACATTTCAGAATTCATCAGGAAATCCTTTTCATTTGTATCTTCATTCAATGTGCCATGTGCAGCATAATCATAACTGTCATGTTATATAATGGCATAATTTGAAATGCTAAAGTACTGTGGAAAAGATTACCACACGCCTGACTAATGCTATGTGGATCTAGTCATAAATGCACTAAATGACCACATATCCATATTCCTTTGGTCCTTTTTTGATCCATGTCATGTTTTCCCTCACACCATACATTTCATACACCATACACACCACTGCCTGCAGAAGGTCTGAGGAATAAAGGATATGCAAGGTTTTGAAGTTTGGCTTGTTTTTGTGACACTACAGACTGTATGACATAGTGATTATTCTCACAGAGTTAGGTTGCAGATACATCTGGTACTGTTAATTAGCTTCTACTGTAGCCAGTTCTTGCTGAGCACTAATGACACGGAAATGCTTACGAGGGGAAACTGATGTGGTTGCTAAAACAAAGGGTGCAATTTATATAGTGGGTGATGTGTTTTGCTGCCTTTGAATCATTTAATCGTAAATATTAACTTTTTCTCCAGCTTTGCTGCAGCAAACGGGAAATGACAGTTTTTTTCTTATTCTTTATGTGGCTTATTCTTTAACTCTTTCTCTGTCTAAGGTGACCCACCCTCCAAGGGGAGAGCAGCAGGGGCAGTTACTGGGCACTTTTGATGAGAGAGCCTATTTAGCCAGTAAGCAGCTGAAAGCTGGAGAGGATCCATACAGAGATCATGCTTTCAACCTGCAGGAGAGTGACAGACTGGGCAGTGAAAGGGCCATTAGGGACACTCGACACTACAGGTATTGTACATTTATGCAAACACACATACATACACACACATTCACGCACTTTTGGCAAGCATTCCAAAATGCACTCACAGCAACATGGGTAACACACACCCACACACATTAAACCGAGTAGGAGAAATAACTTACTGCTTCATATGATGCTACAAGTCATATTTTTGTGACTAATTTAAGCCCTTAAACTAAGAATTGGCAGGCTTCCTTTCCTCTCATACTCCTACAACTACACAAGTTACATTTTTTCTCACAAATACTAAGTAATTCATAATTATTGACCGTGGCGGCTGTAAGATTTTTAAGTAGAGCTGTAGTTTCTGTTCAGGGATTAAATGAATGCCTTAAAATTCAAAGGGTTCCATAATTATCTCATGAAATTCTTGTATACATTTGTTATAAAGAGAACACTGAGCATCAACCACATTACTAACGTAGCTCATTTTATATATTACTCAATGTGCGCTACATTAGCAGGCATGGCAAAACATCTAATCCTGAGGATTATAATTTCAAACCTGCCATATTCAGACATGGTGACCAGTGAAAAAGGTGACAAGTTCTGAAGCCTGCCCCCGTAGGGTTGTTTGGAGCTTTGTTCCCCCAGGAAAAGGTAAAAAGAAGTTATTTTAAAGTGACAATGAAGCTTTTTGGTGGGCATAAAGAATACAATCCAGACAATGAAGGAATTGTTATAGAATCACTGAGTTCAGCAGCAATGCCAATATAAGTAAACATTTTACTACTTTCCAGATTTTTAGTCATCTGTTAAAAACCTGTTGCTTACCATACTGACATCAAAAGGTCAGTGTTTTGGCAGACTCCATAATGTATTCTTCTTTGTTAATAATGTTATTTCTCAGATAGAAAACATGGTTGCATTAAGACAGTTCCAATTTTGCATGCTGATGCATTTTACTCTGGCCAAAGTGAACATGCATGTGTTGTAACTCCTCTGGCAACAAATTTAAAGGTAATAAAAACTATTCAGGTATTAGTTCTGTTACGTCAGAGAAAAAAGTCAGAGAGAAAATGTACAGACAAGTAATTCAGTGAAACTCTGATTTTATATTTTAATAATTTAGTATCTTAGACTAGGAAATACATTATCATGTAACAATGTTGTGTTAACACTTAATAAAGCTTTTGCTGCAAATTCAATATTTTAATGTATTACTTGTCTATATCGCTTTTCTCAAACAGACATGCTAGATTCCTTTTTCCTTCCCAGTAGTTTATTAACTTCTACACTCAATGTTCATCACTGATTTAGTTGTTTATCTTTATGCAGAAAATTCTTTTTGCAACTCTGCCGTAGTGACGCATACACACTGCAGAGTCCCACCACATGTAGGACATAATATATTTTCTGTCTTTCAGGTGTGCCTCAATAACTTTTGACCCTGACCTGCCCTCCACCAGCATCATCATCACCTTCCACAATGAAGCTCGCTCTACCCTCCTGCGCACCATTAAAAGGTAACAGTCATAAAAATTCACATGGCTGATACAAACCTCTCTAACACAGTGCTCACTGCATTCCGCAGTCTGCAGCACTCACAGCATAGTGAGAAATTAAGTGCCTTTGAAGTCGGAGCTCAATTAATATTAGAGTGCAAGAAAGGAAACATCACAGGGGTATTAGTTTTCAGTTGCACTTCTAAGAATATTGCACATTAGAGCAGTGTCCAGTAACACTCTCCTTCTCTCTGTCTCTGCCTCAGTGTACTGATCAGAAGTCCACCCTATTTGATACAGGAGATTATTCTTGTGGATGACTTCAGCTCAGACCGTAAGTAGTTTTTTCCCCCAAATTATACGCACACAGACACACACAGATGGAAGTAGTAAATTGATATAGTTAGTAATGAATGCATGAGTGGTTCTGACAATGCCATTAAAGTCTATGTCAATTATTCAAATCTCTGGTAGTCATAGAGAAGAAAATGAGCTCTCCTGTCTAAAATAAAGCTCCAGTGTAATTGGTTTCATTCAGTGTTGGCAGTCAACATTTTCCTCTTTTACAAAATTCAAATAAGTACAGTGATCTCACTCAGTGGATAATATACTCTTTATTTTCTGAATACCACCAGTGGTGTAACTACTGGGGGAGCCAGGGGGAGAGGAGCAATCGCACTGAGGCCCATATGACAGGGATTCCCACGTTGAACTTGTTAACTCTAAAATACAGGTCCCTTGTATGGATACTGACATAATTGTACAATGATGACTCACAGAAATGTCTTATTTCTTAACAACATACAGTACTTACAGTACATTCCATTCACTTAACTTCCAGAATGGCCTCATGAAATTTACACACAATGTAAAGAGCGACAGGCATTTTCAAATTATGGCAAAAACTGAAAACACAACAAAACATTCAAGATGTGCGGTTTTGTTCCAACAGCAGTGAAATGTTCTTTCTTGACTATTTGCTTTTCTCAGTAACAGCTTCGTTCAAAATAGTGTTATCTCCTCACATTTGAAGGATGGCATGAAAGATGACAGTTTTAAGTACTACTAATCTGATAGTGACAGTTTTGGTGGTTATGAGTCTCATTCACTCAATATTGTTTAAAAAGTTTTGTGTTCTTTCTTGTGCAAGTGGATTAGCTTGTATCTGATCTTTTCTGAAATATCTCTTGAAAAATCAAGACCTTAATGGACATTTTGACTGGAAATTAAATAAGTGAAGAGGGATCTCTGACTTTTGCGCAATACTACACCTCACGAGTTAACATCCATTGACACTTCACAGACCATTCTGATGTCTGCTTATCTCTGATGCATCTCATCCTTGGGAAGCATTTTAACCTACATTATTAATTATTTTTTTATAAAGTAAAATAAAATATACCTCTTTATAAAGAGGGTTGATTGTGTTTAAAACTCAACAATTGCATTTTTTTAATTGGAAGCCATTTTTTCTATGGGAGTGCCCTTTTTTGCACTGGGCCCATAAGATTACCATTGATTGCCACCACATATGTCTCACACACACGGAAGGGTGATCAAGGCTGGCTCATGTCAGGGCTATACGATTTTTGATTGCAAACACAGCTTGTGCACATGCATATACTGGTAGGAGTGACGTGACTGAGTGACTGAGTGAGAGAGAGACTGTTTATCCATACTCATTATTTCTTACAAATTAGCCAAAAAGCTGCTAATCTGTTTGCTGGCCTGGCTGTGCTCATTACTCAAGTCAGCAGTCCTGCCAGGGTGCATGCGATAGAACGCTCTTGCATGCCAGGATGCATGTGGAAGTAGGAATCAGGCTGCCAGGCTACATGCTGTCTAATAGCCTCTGTCTGTATGTAAAAAGCCAGAGAGCATGTTTTTGCAGAGATGTGAGCTGTGGTAAATTAGCCCAGGCTGTTTCAGGACATCTGTGGGAAGGCAGGATTTTTCTCCCCCTTCTAAATCAAGCAGCGCAATTGGCATGATTTGCATGTGACTCTTACTGACTCGTAAAAGACTCTAGACACCTCACTGGTCTTAAGGGAATCCCTTACAGAAAAAGTCACATATATTTAAATAAACATGTTTAGACGTAATCATATTTTTTCACATGCTATCTCACATTTTTCACATGTGAACACTATTTAACATGTGATCTATACAAAAACAAAATGTTTTTTTTTCACATGTGAAATACATGTGAGATTTTGTAAGAGAAAAACTGGCAGAAAAACCTCAAATGTATTCAACAGGCCATGATATGGCTGGTGTCTAACTTTTGCACTAAAGCTACAAAGCTAATGTAGCCTACAAATAATGGAAGGGCTAATAGGCACTGTCCAAACAGCCTGCCTAAATCATGGTTAGTTGTTAAAGTCTTGGGGAACACGGTGTAAAATGTAGGAAAAGTTCTTATTGTGTTACATTAAACATCCAGCAAAATGAAAAAAAGATCGAAACACAATAAAACATGGCTTAACAATCGCTTATCAAACCTATCTGTAAACTATGTGAGTGTCATTTTTGGCCCCTCCCAGTCTTCCATGTGCTTGTGTTTACCTCCCAGTCTTGTCCATGTGCTTTTTGTTTTGATCCTTCACTTTCCTGCCCCCTTGTTTCATGACTCCACCCTTGATTGTTTTCACCTGTGTTGTCCACCTGTGTATGGTTAACCCTCATTGTGTCCCTGTATTTAAGCCCTGTGTTTTCCTAAATTTGTCACTGGTCTTTGTGTATACTGTTTCATTTGTTTGATGTTTGAGGTGTGTATTGTTTGGAATTCTGTGTTTGTTTCGTTATGTCCATCCCTCCTGCTCTCCGTGTTGACTCTCTGACCTTGGACTGTAGAGAGACAATATAGGTAAAACAGTTTTGTTAAAGCTGAGTGGGCAGGACTACACACACCAATCTTGTGATTGGTGAGGATATTCCTTACTGAAGTGCTAACCAAGATCATGATTGATCAGTTTAAATTGAAAGAGGAGAATTTTGGCAAAATACATAGCCACTTTGTTGACACTGGAAATTTATTCCCACTCAAAATACTTGTACATACATATATTGTATGCACACAAGAGCAAAATTAACCTACCAAGAAATAAAAAAAAAAAACAGATTTTTGTGTCTTTTATTTCAAATAGACTTGCTTATGTGTTTTTTTTTTTTTTGTTGTTTTTTTTGGCACAATTTGACATACATATAGACAAATGCCTCTTGAATTCTGAGATTTATTTATTTTATCTTTATTTTATATTTATTTTATTCAGTTGAGCCCCTCTAACGAAAAACCATTTATTAACCATTCCACCTTTTTTAAGTTATTTTGTTTTCTATTTTTCTGTACAACCTTTTATATTACAGAGCCAAACTATGCTTTATTTACATTTTATTGACCCCTTTATTTTAAATATAGAGCATGAAATAATGCCATACCTTGCTTATATCATTTCTACCAAAAATGTTCCATGTACAGTTTTTTACTACAAGAGCTCACCTGTTAGCCTCGTGGCCTTGTACCTACAGTGCAAAACTAAATACAGAACAAGCAAACATCAGACACCAAACATGTCCTTTCCCTGTTCAGAAGGTTGTACATACCATGCCAGGTTAGATAATAAATACTTCATAAAGAGTCCCCTCTGCATTTATTGACGCCCCTGGTAATGATGAGTAAAAAGGGGTTATAAGAAATTCACCATTGAGAGAATTAGCTTTAACTTGCACTGAAAAAATGAGAAGCTAATGGTATTTCCCAGTTTCCCACAGTACTCAAATACATGCATGATGTTTGTCTATATTTATTTTTCTAACTTTACCTGTGTGATGTCTGTTACATGCTGAGTCTGGAATTTTGTCAGTTTGCAGATCTGTGTGTATTCAGTTTTAGTGTATTCAATGGGAAGCACACTTTTACAATTAGTGCACCAAGATACAGTGGCTGGACTTCAAAAATAAGTACACAGCATCATATCTTTAAACGTTATTTAACAGTAAGTGAAATTCTCATAATTTTGCTATAGCCCTGTTTTGAAAATTGTCTGTCCCTACCTATTCAGGTCACATGCGTCAACACACACCAGCCTCTCTGAGGACTGGCGAAAGTCTGTTTCGCGAGTGTAATCTCTCAGGGTCTCTTACTCCATTTGCAGTACATATATGCATATGTGAGCAGATGGAAGATGTGAATTAGCTGTGGAGATTCACACAGACAGACCCAAGCACAAGCACATGGTGTGAAATGCGTCTGTCAGACTCCGTATAGCGTCTGCTGTGCCAGTGTGTGATATTGTGCGCTTGACTTTTGCCCTCACTGTAATCCAGAGTTTACTCCTCCCCCTCACCATCTGTCCGTTCTCCCCTCCCATTCAGGAGTGACATTATACATTTAACTTCACTTTATCTCCCCTCCTGAACATTGCCACTCTCTCCCTCTCTCTATCTCCCTCTTTCTCCCTCTTTCTCTCTCTGTCTCATGCACACACATTCACATGAGCCCACAGAAAAAAAAAACTCTTGCACATAAACATGTACACACATTTGAGTACAAACAATAGAGATTTTAACAACAAACACATGCAAAGACATTACTTCACATACAGTGTATTGTGGGTGGATTATCAGGCTGGTCAGTGTTAATGGTCCTACAGAAGGCCAGATTTGCTTGATCTGTTGAGCCAGTAGAGAACTGCTGTTAATCTAAGCCCTTCAAGTGTGTGTGTGTGTGTGTGTGTGTGTGTGTGTGTCACAGTTTGTATTGCTCAGTGTAAAGTATTCTTAATCTACTATATAAGATTAGATAAGACACAAGATCACAAAACTGTGAGCTCATTGAGTCTAAGTAATAACTATAGGACTTTAAAGCACCATAAGGTTTCAGCTTTTTTTAAAGGTGTTGGAGTTATGCTGATAGGCAGCAAAAGGGCTGGGTAATATCCAAAAATAGCACAATGCTTTCTTGTTAAAAAAAAAAATAAATCAAGTTTATTACGATTATATAGCACCCCATTAACCTATTCTCCAGGGTATACTTTGGTTTGTCCACCTGAATTTATATACCGAAATCGTAAGGCAAATTATTCAGTAACTGCATGAAATAAATGCAAAATTTTCTTTTATTTATGTATATATTTTTTTTGTAAAAGCTCCACTCAAATTAACAGAAAATGTGTTTATGATCATACACATATCGCTATATGCCTAGAATTTACTGCTGAAAGCCAAAAGTTTTAGACACTCTTTGTATTATTTTGTAAAAGTCATTTTTACAGAGTATATCACTGAAGAGACGCCACCTGTTTATAGCCCAGATTTGTGGAAAATGTGCTGACTTTTAGTAGACAAAAAAATTCACTTCAGTGTCTTTTGTTTTTTGTCAGTCTTTTGTTATAAAGGTTTAAAATTACATTGTCCATCTATTTTATTGGAAAGAAGACAGTTACAGCTCTCTTACGACACACACGTTTTGAATGTAGCTTATGAAATATAAAAGTTATAAAAAATATGACGAAATGCATTTTGGAACTACCGGTGGTTCAGTGGTGTTTAAGAGGCTACATTACCATTAAATTTCTTATTTATTTTCTTACCATTAAGTAATTAAATTAAAATCTTCAATGAAAACCACATATTAAATGATAAAATACTGAGTAACTGAACGTTTTATTTGAAAACTATTTTACCTCTAATTGTTAACGTTGTAACTGTCGTCATGCATTCATAGCTGTGTCTTCTCTTTAAATGATGCCCACAAGTGAATTGCATGATGGAGAAACTCCAGACTGCCACACATGTTCTGCTTAGGTAAATGAGTGCGTTCTAAAGCTATGTCCACATGCTTTATGTATAAAATAAAAGGTGTTTTCTGTCATTATAGTGCTCTAGATACACGTGGGAAACCATGCATTATACAACTCTGCGTGCAATAAACAAACTCTGACACTTAAGCTGAATGGAAAGCACTGATAATTTTCCTGAGATGGTATATTGCTTTTAAAGTTACCTTTCAGATGTCCTGACTCATTACTGACCAATTTCACATTTGGAAAAATGTATATGAAAGACACAAATGACTCTTGCCATCACCATTGCTCTTTGTTTGTGCAGTCAGTTGTATTTGTAATTAGTTGGTAATTGAATCGCCTTAAAGGAGAGTCACAAAACACTACTTCCAGTACTGTGCAAAAGTCTTAGGCAGCCAACAAAGCTGTTCAAAACTATTTATCTGGGCAGGAAGTGTGTTGTGTAAGTTTTGCAACATTAGAGTATAAATTATAAAGTATAAATAAATATAAATACAGTAAAACATTGCAAGATTTATGATTTTTAAAAAGTTATTAATATCTTGGTTAAAAGAGCACAGCTTTGGTTCCTGACTTCTTGCTGCACTCCAGCTGTTGCATACATTTGTTGCATCATTCCATCAGCAGCACCTAATTTAATTTAATGAAGTATTGATTAGCTGAAGAAGAAATTGATGGGGACTATAAATTCTGGACTCCCTTGAGGTCAGCTTTGGAAATAGTTACACTAAAAACTGATACATATCAAATCAAAATGTGTTGTATCATCTGTATGTTGTTAGTGAGTTGTTGAATGATGAATTGCTTTACATGTTATTTTCTCACATGTCTAAGTCTTTTGCAAAGCACTGTATATCATCATATATGTGAAGAATCATTATCATTGTAAGCATTAAAATGTTTATATATGACATTTAGAGAAGGTATGTAGTATTTATTAACTGTTCTTTTTTTCAGAGCTTCCTTTACATGAGCACAGCTATAGGCCAACAAATGTGTTTGTGGGCGCTGCGCAAATGTGAGATGCATACTAACTGTGAGGGTGGGGTGGGGCGGGGGCGGGGGGGGGTGATGTGTTGACATCTATATGTGTGTGCGTATCAGTGTGTGTTTTTATTCTGTGTAATCTGATGTCCCCTCTCTCATTAGCTGAGGATTGCCAGCTGCTCTCTCAGATCCCAAAGGTGCGGTGTCTGAGAAATGAACGGCGAGAGGGTGAGTGTTAAGTTCATGGGTAATGAGGAGGGCTGGGAGTGATGCACACAAAAGAACAAAGAATTTGTATCTCTACCTCCAGGCTGTTGATTAGATCCAACACTTTTTTTCCTAAATAGAAAGGTCAAATTTTAGACCCTGTGCCAACATCTGTATTCAGCAGCTGTACTAGTAATTCAGACCGCTAGATGTTGAATGATGAATGTTATTTTTTTTTCCTCATTTAAAAGAAAATCACATCCAGTTTTCCACAGAAAGCATTTTTGGCAGTCACAGCAGCAACGTTACTCTGGAAATGAATAATTCAAGCTGTTTATCAGTAAATCTGAGAAATTCTGCCTGCAAGTTTACGCACATAGGGCTCTCTGGCCTGGATTGGATTAGACTTTGGTGCTTTAATTTCTTGATTATCAGTGGAAACATAGAAGGACGTAACTAGATCTTTCTGTTTGTTCTTTCAGTCAGCTGGCTTTTAGCCACTTGAAGCCTAAAACCTGCCAATTTGGCAAATGGAAAGAAAGAATGCCCTCAGGTTCCATCAGCCTGGGTGTAATTGCCATTGAAATATGTTTTGGCTTTAATTTCATAATCACCAACTAAAATGATGTCACTTGAGTAAGATGGATTCCTATACAATACAGTTAATAGAGTCACAGATGTTGTATGATATGTTGCTGCAGTGTTACTGAAGCTGTAAATGAGCTTATTGTAAAGGCTGTCCTGTTGGTCAGGTTTGATCAGGTCTCGGGTCAGAGGGGCCAGCGCTGCCTCTGCTTCTATCCTCACCTTCCTGGACAGCCACTGTGAGGTCAACACGGACTGGCTACAGCCAATGATCCAGAGAGTCAAAGAGGTGCGTGCTCACAGTTATACACACTCTTACACATTAACATAGCTGGAAGCTGAAAAGACAAAGTTGATGCTGTGTACACATTGCTTATTTTTCCACATACATACAGCAAAAATCAGTAGACAGTGTTATGCCACTCAGCATTTTGCAATCATTGCATTAAATTAAACCCAGAGCAGACCACAAAAAGCCATACAAGTTGACAAGTAGCTTCAAATATACATTGACAAAGGCTTAACGACTGTGTTGCAGTCGTTCACCTAATATCTTATATATATATATATATATATATATATATATATATATATATATATATATATATATATATAGTATCTTATATGGATTTTGTTTCAATTAATGTGAGCAGAGAGTAAAAAAACACATAGTGTAGTTATGGTTTGTACTGTATTTGCAAGTTATCAGTGGTAGTTTTGTCACTGCCAGTGGTAACACTATCAGCACTTTTACAAGTGTTTTGGGAGTGACATATTTCAGCTAATATTGAGCATAGCTAGCAAACATAGCGCAGAGCAGCTGTACACACAAAATCATAATATTTTGTTTGTTTACTTAATGTTTACTATGTTTACTTAATTGCAGAAAATACAATAAACTTATTCAGACAGGGATATATTTATTTCAAAACAATGGGACCTAACTTCTCACCATGTGGCCATGAGGGACAAGAATGCAGTCTTATTTCCTACTCCAAAATGCAGGGGTGTCACTAAAATCTCTACCTGTGGACTAAAACTCCTTCTGTTTCTGTAGTGACATGAAAATGTGGCACAGCTTAAAAACTAAATTTCTTGATAAATTTAACTTTTAAAATTCAGCTTCACTTTGTTCCAAAAAATTTAATGAGATCTTTTAAAAGACATTAAAAACTGCAAAAAAAGTAAGCAAGTTGAAATTTAGGGGTTAGGGTTTGGGACAAGGCTAATGTAGGACAAAAGTACTTCCAAAAAACAGAAAAAAATTAAAAACAAGGAAAACTAAAGGAGGAAAAAAAACAGCTCAGACTAGCACACTAAACTAAAGCGATGCTTTGCGAAGAGACAAAAACAAAGAGGGTATACACACATAGCTCAGTTATGACTCTGCCTCAGTGGTTGGCTTCCAGCTTGTGCTGTTCACCTGTTTGATTTAGCACTAACCAAGCCAAGGGCAGCTATAGCAGGCGAGGCATGATCAGTGGAGCCAGATCCTTTGAGAGCAAGCCGAGACTACAGTAATAGTGACTAAGCCAAATAACCCTCCTGGATTTGGACAGCAGGAGTGGATGACAACCAGCTGCATGGGACAGGGTCTAGAGTGGCAAACAATGTCAGGACAGGGTCATTAAAACCATAGGTAGTGGCAGGAATCAGGACATTAAAATCAGGGACCATGACCAGGGTATATACACCATATTTCCAAAAGTATTCACTCACCCATCCAAATCATTGAATTCAGAGATTAGGAACGACAGCAACTCAGCCACGTGAAATGATGCAACGGACGATGAGGCACATAGTGCGCAGAGGTCCCCAACTTTCTGCAGAGTCAATTGTTACAGACCTCCAAACTTCATGTGGTCTTCAGATTAGCTCAAGAACAGAGCGTAGAGAGCTTCATGGAATGGTTTTCCAAGGCTGAGCAGGCTGATCAAAGCCTTAGATCAACAAGCACAATTCAAAGTGTCAAATGCAGTGGTGTAAAGCACCACCACTGGACTCTAGAGCAGTGGAGACTTTCTCTGGAGTGACCAATCACTCTTCTCTGTCTGGCAATCTGATGGACAAGTCTGAGTTTGGCAGTTGCCAGGACAACGATACTTGTCGACTGCACTGTGCCAAGTGTAAAGTTTGGTGGAGGGGGATTATGGTGTGGGGATGTTTTTCAGGAGTTGGGATCAGCCGCTTAATTCTAGTGAAAGGAACTCTTAATGCTTCAGCAGACCAAAAGATTTTGGACAATTTCATGCTCCCAACCTTGTGGGAACAGTTTGGGGATGGCCCCTTCCTGTTCCAACATAACTGCGCACCAGTACACAAATCAAGGTCCATAAAGACATGGATGAGCGAGTTTGGTGTAGAAGAAATTGACTGGCCTGCACAGAGTCCTGACCTCAACCCGATAGAACACCTTTGGGATGAATTAGAGCAGAGACTGCCAGGCCTTCTCGTCCAACAGTGTCTGACCTCACAAATGCGCTTCTGGAAGAATGGTCAAAATTCCCATAAATGCACTCCTACACCTTGTGGAAAGTCTTCCCAGAAGAGTTGAAGCTGTTATAGCTGCAAACATTGGGTCAACATCATATTAAACCCTATGTATTAAGAATGGCATGTCACACAAGTTCATATGTGTGTGAAGGCAAACGAGCAAATACTCTTGGCAATATAGTGTGTGTGTGTATATAAAACTAGATATAACACAACTTTGAACAAAGTTTAGGGCTGGAAGCCCTGGCAGCTTGAGATAGCAATAGAAGGCAATGTGCTGGGAAGGCGGAAGAGATGGAGTAGGCGGAAGGCATAAGAGACTGAGTGAGAGATACTCAGAGAGAACGATAGCACAGGCCACTACAGCATGAATAAATACAGAGGCTGTAGGAGAGGGACTGAAGAGTGTGAAGTTGTGATCCCATTGACAGAGCCCATCCTCCAATAGAACCATAATAGCAGAGTTAGAGGTCAGCAAGACTACAGCAGCAGAGGCGTTGGACATCTGTATTGAGGCTGGGGCTAGACAGTCATTAGATAGTGATGTGGATGCAGAAAGACAGTGTAAGGAATTTGGGACTCACAGGAAATGGCTAGAGGCAAGGCACCAATGTGCTGAGTAGGTTCAGGAAGTGGAATAAGAATAAGAAGGAGAAGTAAGGGGCACACAGGACATTTGCAAATTATTACTTGCCTTTGGACTGAATTGGTGCACCAAGACAAATTCTTTCTCTGGTAGTGACTGTACATCAGAGGGCCCAACTGAGGTGAACTTGGAGGCTTGATAGACCATCAGCACGTCAACAGACTTGGAGCCTGGCTTGACATAAGCAGCTGGGAACACAGGCAGTGGGGCAGGAGCACTGTCCAGACAGAAGGGCAGAAGAGACTTTCATAGCTACTGGTGGGGCAGTGGATATGTGCCGAGTCACTGTCAGGTGAGACGGTGAGACAGCACAGGGAACCACCACTGAAGGAGCAGCTGGGGAAGCTGGCACTGGAATTTGGGCAGGGAGCCAGCACAGGAGCTGCGGAGGGGACTTGTGCTGGGGGGCATGAACTAGAGCAACCTGGATGACTGGTGCTGGAGCCCTGCATGTAATAACAAAGTGTGAGTTGGGTGGAGGAGCATGGCTGGCTGAGCATGGCAAGACCTGAGGAAACAAAAGATGGCTTTCTAGGAGAATGAACAGACCTAGGCTCTGGAGGCTAAAGTTACTTAGTTGATCTTGAAACCTGTTGTCTCAATTAATGTCGTAGGTTTGGATAGATCATAACTTAATCCTTGTAATTATGTTAGGTCTGAGGGCTTAATTCAGATAGGATGGTCCATGTATGTATGTGTGTATGGATGGATGTACATATGTGTGGATGGTTGTTTATTTATAAAGCATTCCAAAGTGTGTTATAGACCATTTCTAAGAATGTTCCTTTTTTCAGGATATACCTTGTTGATTGGGCTTTATACATACAAGAATGATGAATGTTATATTCTGATTTTATGACATCTGATGATTTTATAAAATGTCCTAATAGTGATGAGAACCAAAGTACGAGATAAACAGTTTTGGCTGCTCACATAGCCAAAGCAAAAAGGCAAAACAGAAAAAAAACGTCTTTTTCTTCATCAAATTTGGGCACATATGATTAATCACAATAAATTTTAATCATTTGCCCATATGTGTAGTATTTTATATTTTTATCATTTTGCATTCTGTTTATTTACTTGTTACCATGTCTGCCTTAATGTGAGTGACTGCCAAGACTAATTCCTTATAAGTGATATCTCACTTGGCCAATAAACCCAATTCTGATTCTCATGTGGGAAATGCACAATTTGGAACGTTTTCAGCAAGCCAAGATTCTCACACACATAAACACACAGAAACACACGTGACCACACACACACACACACACACACACACACACACACACACACACAGACAGAGAGTCATGCATGCGCACACACAGATCCACTCACACTGTTGGGTAACTCTGTGACAGATGAGAACATTTTGACATTTTGCGCGTTAAGAGTCATTTATAACTCATAAATGGCCTTTGTCCAGCATGACCTTTGAGAGAGAGTACTTACTTTGAGAGAGAGTGAGGGAGAAAGAGAGAGGGGAGAGAAAGAGAAAGAAAAAGAAAGAGACATAGGACTAATACAGCTGCTCCAAACAAAGCTGCCTGTCCCCTCCTTTGTCAAAGTTAACTAAATCACTAAGATACCATTATCCTCTTCAATCCTGTTCTCCAACAGAACAGCCCAGCTCCAAGATAGCCGTTCTCTTTTTTCAATACCTCAACAGTAATTTCATTCTTTTGATATATCATCTAATATCTTCTTCCCTGCAGCTAAAGTGTCTCTTTCATAAACATGCACAGGGGAAGAAGCCCCTCTGTTTTCTCTTATCTGTTACTGCTGTATGCACTTTATTTTGGCAAACTCGTACAGATTTTACTGTGTGTGTTTTGAAGGCTATACAGGATTAGGAAATGACATCTGAAGCTGTAATGCTTTCTCCTAAACCTGAATTTGAACTGTACTGAGATTAGCTTGAGAATACAATGCTATTCAAAAGTCTGGGATTGCTTCTTTTACTAATATGTAATGCCATGACTGAGTCAGTGATCCATGAGCGCACATAAGCTACCCCCTTGCTACCTCATTTCCGAATGGACACAAAAAATCTGATTGTTTGCAACCCCCTTTTTGAAAGCCTGTCATCAATAGTCCTCTTGGTTAATACTCAAAAACAGTTTTCAAATGTGTTGGCCTTGTTTTAAAGTCATATTCTGCCTTTTACAAGAATATCTGTTAAATGACTAATAGCCTAACATCTGAAAAGCTGCCAGTTTCACAAAACTGACATTAGCCAGCCTTCATACCCAAGGCTAGTTAATGAGTCATGCTATTTATGCTACACTAGAACATCACGCTAATATAAAATTACACCCTAGTTGACATTAATGTGTTTGGTACTGCCAGTAGTAACTCAGAGTACTCTTTATTTATCACAATCTACATTCACAGAAGTTTTCTATTTTCATGTGCTGGAGACTTGAACCTGGTGATTTCCAATGGTGGTATCCATATGGATGAAAATGACCCAGTCAAAACTACTTTTTAATGATCATATGAATCTAACTGGTCAAATTGTCTCACGCATTTCAAAACCCAGTTCGTAATGTGTTTTCTCTCTCTGACTTGTGAGGCAATGTGGAATACAGTCAGTCAATATACAGAAACAGCCCAGTGAAATAAGTCGGTATGCACTGTATACATGTAAATATGCCTGACTGCACCACTGTATTTTAGATGTGAAGTATCTGCAGTATTTTTGAAACAATGTGAAGTTCTGCCTTGAGATTTTTGTGATATATATGAGGCATTCTACATATCAGTCTTCAAGTATAACTTGATGCTTAATGTTTAAAGCATTCTCATTTTAAAATCGCCTACTTCTAAAATTATTCAGATCATTTTTTTAACCGCTATTTGTTGAAACCTGTGACGTTGCACAGGACTAGCATGTATTCACTTACCTTTATATTGACTACTTGTACCTACACTTCTTGTCCATTTTATCAAGTCCATTTACATACAAGTTCACTTTGTAGTTCTTTCATTTTCAGTGATGGTCAGGACTTACTGAATGTTGAATCTTGTATGTCACTTTACTGCTGTTGTGTTTCTGTTAAAAGCCTGTGCCCTTGTTTTTTGCAGTAATATTTTTGATATGATGATAAACAGAAAAAGCAGGCTGCCCCTAAACTGGCTTTGATCTAGCTTCAATGAATCTCTAGAGGAGATGAAGTTGAAGTTGATTTGACTTATGAATTCATAATTGAATCAAACATTTGAGTAACTAAAAATGAAGGGAAAAAACATGAAGAAATCCATTCAGTAAACTGAATTCTACTTCTCCTAACAGCTCCTGGGCCATCATTCCAGTTCTGTTCTTTTGAATTATTGAATTGAATTCAGTTTAGGAAATGCTCTCATCACTGTGATGAGCACAGTGAATTTCTGTTAAAGTTATGTGTGTACTTTATATAGGCCAAGTATGTAAATATACAGTTCTGTAAAAAAATTGGACACCTGAGAAAATTCAAATGAAATGCTGGTAAGCATGTATTTACATACTGAATAAATAAAAATAACAAACACAATAAGTAGTGGTTTTATGTATGTCAGGGTGTTTTTTTTCCTCAAGGAAGCCCAGCATTACTTAGTAGTTTTTATACAGTAAACGCTTTGGCTAACAAGTGCTTCCTTATGTTGAATCAAGTGTGCTGGTGATGGAATTTAACGAATCCATGCATGGCTGAAGGTGCTGAGGAAATATCTGGAACCAAACTTGGTTCTTCAGACTACCTCACAAGATAAAGGCCAACCTGCTTTTTGAAAGCAACGCCTTCTTGTTAGAATTTACTGTATTTATGTTTATTGTAAAACAAGCAAAACATACTTGTGTGCTTAGCTGCTAGAGACTTCTGCACTGTACTGTAGAATAGAATAGAAATGCACCCATTTATTCACTGCATATACATTTTTATGTTGTCTGTCTTTATACCTTAAAGACTTTGGCACCGGTGAGGATTTTGCGTGATAATTTTAGGCCTTCCTGGACTTGTCTTTCTATAGTTTGTGTCTCAGATTAAGCTTTGCATACCAACCCCAAAGTGACTTGTTAGGTATACTGGGTAGGTGTATCTAATAAAAGGGTCAGTGAGTATATTAGAGTATATTCTTAAACTTTGGATGTATATTATATAAAACATTGGTTGCAAACAATTAAGTGGAGATTTTGAACAGTGATGTACTACAACATAGCTTGAAAAGGAGTTAATTATGAAGAGATTTACTTGAGGGATCATGTGCATTAACCACTCGAGTGGAGCTGTCAGTCAGGTTTGTGAGGTGAGATATTAGTAGGTGTGTATCAGCAGATGCTGCAGCTCTACGTGTTTGTCCTGATTAATCCGATCAGTGTGAGGCCTCAGATCAGCTGCAGGCCAGTGCTGGAGCAGCAATTAGACACGTGGCTCTGGAGCACAAGCAAACTAATGATCCGTACAAAATGACATGCCCTCTGCCTCCCACACACACACACACACACACACACACACACACACACACACACACACACACACACACACAGACAGAGGGAGCCAGCAGAGCTCATGACATCTAGTCAGATGGAAAGAAATTGTACTGAGCTCTAGACACACAAACATTAACAGCCCTATTTTCAGGGTGACAGATGTGTCCCATGAGGGTGTAATGAGAGAGACAATGCCACAGTTGTTTTGCAGCTGTTCTGTAGGGTGACGGTAATACTGCATGAAAGAATAACAGAGAGAAGAATGAGCAAAACTAAAGAAGAAGAGAAAAGGCATAATAGTTTAAACTGAAAAAAGACAAGTGGGGTACAAACTAAAATGAGGTAAAATGTAAGATGGATTCTTTGTATAGTTAAACAGGTCCAAGTGGAAAATGCTTTTGGTCATGTTCTCGCATTCACATAGCATGTCATTTGTGAATTTTGGCAGTAGTCAGACAGACAGTTCTAAGGATTCACCCTGAAAAATCTTTTTGTACCATAAAAGTAACTTTTTTTTCCCATCATATTATTTGCATAATTTTTTTTCTGATTACTGAGTACGTATAAGTCACAGAGTTCTCTCGGTATTATATTCACACTGTTGGTGGCTGTTATGTCATCATTTTGACACATAAACAACTCACAATGAGAGTTAGCCAGGGCTAAAGTACAGCCTCCACATGGCAGGGTTAGTTTTAACACAATGGATGAATGAATATAATGAAAGTATATATTCCTCTCATGTCAAAAATAAATTTGCCACATTATTTGGAGCCTATTTTCACAAATCATATGTATTGTATTTTTATGCATATATTTTTTATGTCTTTAGCTTATGTGGTTAAAATAACAGAACCATATTGAATTTAATGTGTTTATAATCAGCCAACAAGACTGTACAACTAGCCACTCAGTCTGTTATGCTTAAGTGCACCATAGTCCAACTTGGCAGAATTGTTCATATAAATAATAAAGAGACCCTTATTAGTCCCACAACAGGGAAATTTCACCTCTGCATTTAACCCATCTGGGCAGTGAAACACCACATACACACTAGGGGGCAGTGAGCACACTTGCCCGGAGCGGTGGGCAGCCCAATCCGCAGCGCCCAGGGAGCATTTGGGGGTTAGGTGTCTTGCTGAAGGACACCTCAGCCACGTGCTGTGGGCTCTGGGGATCGAACCGGCGACCTTCCGGTCATGAGGCTGGATCCCGAACCTCCAGCCCACGACTGCCCCGTGAAACATATGTGTTTGGTGAGAGAGTGAGAGAGTGAGAGAGTGAGAGAGAGATATGTGGAATGATTATTTCTAGAAAAATCTAAATATTTAGGAAATGAACAAAATGTGTCAGGCTGACAGGCTGAGCCCCACTCTTCCTTTCTACATGAGCACATAAATGACACCCTGTAGTTCAGAGACAGAAAGGGCTTTCAGTGAGGGTTAGTGATTATTGCTCAATGCTGTGGTGAGCTGTTTCCCAGTGAAGTCTTGGTGTTGTCAGCATGTGGACTGCACCCCACACACTGACGCACTCAACCCAGAGTTGAACAGAAGTTCAGTCACTTTAAAAGAACCACAACTTTAATTGAGAACATGTTTTGATTATGCTATTGTAATTTGAAAGCTCTTTTTCCCAAGTGTGTTTGACACATATCCCGGCCTGCTTCCTTTCTCAAACTCAAAAGTACATTCACCCAGCAACATGGTCAAATTGTCTGTAGAGGAGATACATATACATAAAAACTGAGCTGTCAGTTTATGTGCACCTACTTTTAGCTATACTTATTGGCCAATTTATCATGCACTCCAACTCTGTATGTGTATTTGTAAGTATAAAGTTACTGACTGTAGGCAATCTGTTGATGCACAATTTTTCTGCCCTCTATCACATCCTTCAATAGGAAGGGACCACCATAGGCCCACTGAGTATCATTTGGTTAGCAGACTTCTCTCAGCAGAGTAGTGACAACAACATGGTTGTGGTTTGCTAGTGTATGTTGGACTGGTTTGACTGTAAGAGGTAGAACACCTTTGGGTTTTGTTTCTGTGTACACTTACTGGCAACTTTGGTGCTACAGGTGTAACAGGTACACACATGCTGTTGTGACTGCTTTGCTCTCCATTGATGGGTGGTGTAAAACAGGGTTCTCAAACTACTTGCCCAAAGGCAGCATCTGGCCCTTGAGACAGCTTCATATGTATTGGCACCTAAAAATTTAGGAAAACATAAAGTAAATTGTAAACTAAAAAAAAGGTTTAAAAACCTTTAAATGCAGTTCTCAAATATTTTTTTCACTTTCCTGCAGCAAAATATTAATATCTGATTGGTCGATTTGCTTTACCCACCAGACACAGTGTCTGGTCACAGTGTCTGGTGGGTAAAGCTATCATTAGTAGTAGTAGTAGTAGTGGTAGTGGTAGTGGTAGTGGTAGTAGTGGTAGTGGTAGTGGTGGTAGCACTAATAGCAGTACTGGTAGTGGTTTGTGCTGACAGAAGAATGGCTAATACACATTGACTATGCTTGAATGAGTGTATATGTTGAAATTCATACTTGGGAAAAACATGGGGAAATGGTCGGTCTGTCTGTCTGTCTGTCTATCTATCTATCTATCTATCTATCTATTGATCTATCTGTCTCTCTTTCTGACACATGTAAACAGACAAGCAGAGTCTCTCTGTTCTACTGAGTTTGCTCTATAGTTTAGGTTTACATATGCATCTGTTCCCCTCATGGTTAACCCCTCAAAACCTTTGCTCTTTTCATGGAGAGCTTTCTGTAATGAACCTTGACCTACACCATACTGTGCTGACTCTTCCAGGAGATAAAATGTTCAGTCACTGTGATAAACTGTGTGATAGAGCATGAACTCATCTTCCCTGTAGTAATCATGCACAATCTCAGCATGAAGGATGCATTCAGCATCGAGTGAGTAGCATTTAACCAATGACCTGAAGCTGAGGAGACACTGTGCCAGTTATGTCGTCTATGCACTGAAAGCAGTGAAAGCTCTGAGCTTAGTCATCTTTGAGTATACTGATCATGTGTCTATCGCAGTTACTCTTGATGTACACCAGGCCTGTGTGGATTACTGAGTAGACTTTTTTAAGTAGGACCTTGTGCTTTTACTTAACTAATTTGTTAACTTAACTTTTATTTCTTTTGTTTATTTGTTTATATTTTTATGTTTGGTGTGGGGTACATTGAGAAGAGGCTGTCATAATACTTATTTTTATTATTATTATTATTATTATTATTATTATTATTAATCATCATCATCATCTCTCTGTGTTCACCCAGGACCACACACGTGTTGTCAGTCCCATCATTGATGTCATCAGCCTGGATAACTTTGCTTACCTGGCAGCCTCTGCTGACCTCAGGGGAGGTGAGGGCAGGATCTGTAATCTCAATACAGATAATCCCTACAGATAGCATAGGATTAAGAGATCTGTTACAAGTATATATAGTCATATGCAAACCTTTATATACTCCCTGTTAAGTAGCATGTTCTGTTGATTTTTTAAGTGAAAATAAGTTAACACATCCTGCACAGAAAACACACTGAAATGTGCCATTTTACTGCACAGTTTCTGTTTATTAACTTAGGAAATAAGTTAAACCTAAAATATAAAATGTGGCATAACTTTTGCACATTATTATTTTTTAATAAACAGTAATTGTGTAATAAAATATGCAGAAATGTGTTATCTTTTCAGTGCCCAAACCTATGCATATGACTGTACATCCTGTTTGGCTGTGATTAGCGCAAACATGTAGACATGGTTTTACAGTCTCAGTTACAAGTAATGGCTCTAATTTTTGTACCTAGTCTGGTTTAATAGAATTATTGTGGTGTAGGGCTTATAAGAGTGATAAAAAACTGAAGTGACTCCAGCTTGATCTTTCATTCTTGGACCACAGGGTTTGACTGGAGCTTACACTTTAAATGGGAGCAGATTCCTATTGAGCAGAAAATGGCCAGAAATGATCCTACACAGCCAATCAGGTGAAGTCATGTAAATAATCACTTGTCATGTGTTCTCTCTCTCTCTCTCTCTCTCTCTCTCTCTCTCTCTCTCTCTCTCTCTCTCTCTCTCTCTCTCTCTCTCTCTCTCTCTCTCTCCCTCCCTCCCTCCCTCCCTCCCTCCCTCCCTCCCTCTCTCTCTCTCTCTCTCTCTCTCTCTCTCTCTCTCTCTCTCTCTCTCTCTCTCTCTCTCTCTCTCTCTCTCTCTCTCTCTCTCTCTCTCTCTCTCTCTCTCTCTCTCTCTCTCTGTATAAGACCTCTAATTAAATGCTGTGTGCCCCTTTAGGACACCTGTGATTGCTGGTGGGATCTTTGTGATGGATAAGAGTTGGTTCAATCACCTGGGACAGTATGATATACACATGGATATCTGGGGAGGTGAAAACTTTGGTGAGTTTACTCTAAGCACTCTACTACTGTGTTCAGCATGCAGTACAACACAACCAAATGCAGCTGTGTTTCTTCTTGTGCTGTAGGTATTAAACAGTGTATTCTCTGGTGTAGTTTGTAGCTAAAGCACAAAAAACTGAAACTTATTATTATGGAGGAAGTGATGGTGTCTCAAACAGAAAATGAGTGACAGAGTTTGTTGTGAGTGCTAATTGGGTACATTAAACTGTGGAGTTCAGACTGCACAGCTCATGTTTGATGGCTGTGTTTGTGTTTGTATGAATATGTTTTTGAGAGTCTTTGGAGAGGGGTAAAGCTGATAGTAGTGTGCCTATTCTGTCAGACTTGATAAATAAGCTCCTGACATTTCAGTTAATCTCGTCAGCATCAGTCTAATGTAAAATTTATCATTTATTGAACTGCTGCCATTATTTGCAGTCTTTTGAAGCAGAATGCTGCCAGGATGGGATAAAGATAATAAAGATCAGATTCTGTCTGTGTGCGTATGTTTGCACAAGACTGTGTGTTGCTACGCATGTGTGTGCGTGCGTGCGTGCGTGCGTGCGTGCGTGCGTGCGTGTGTGTGTTATGAGCCCTCTGCTGGCTGAAACTGAAATATTGGGTGATTACAGTTCTGGGTGTAGTTTCCCAAAAACAATACAGTGCAAATAATATTATAAGATTACTCAAGATACTTCTTCAAAACCTTTAGTGCTTTTCACTTCCACACTTCATTAGTTTTAGGATATTGTGCACTCTATGCTTGATACAGACTGAACCATTGGAGGAGAAATGATCTATTATTTAGATCCTCTTTGGAGATCTAAAAAATTCCAATAACTATCTGGAGATAAAAGACTTTTGCTTCCCATTAAAAAGTAAAAGTGTGCTTTTCCCATTTACTGTCTTGTGTGGTCAGTCCTGCTGTTTCTCTGAAATATTGTTCTCTTTATTTGAAAGTTTGAATTATAATAACAGTTTTATGTACTGGCTGAGTATCCTCTTTACCAAGTAGGCTCATGTGTAGGATTATATGCTGCACCACACTAAATCCCAATATGTTATATGTTATTCATGTTTTATGCACTACTTTTCAGAAGTTTTGAATCACAATAGAAAAGTTTGGAGCTTACCAATAATGGAATGGCAGTTTGGCTTCACATAAATGTGAAATGCAAAAGGAACTTTGTATGCTAGTCCTGTACTAAGGAAGCTGGGAAGAAAAAAAAAAACAAGCTAGGGAAAAAGAAATTTTAGGGGTGCCCAGAATGATGAATGGAGCTGTAGATGATTCTAATATTACTGAGAAAGCTATAGAACAGAAAGAATTAATAATAAAATAATATCTAGAATGCCTAATTTTTCACAAGTGGTGATTGTATCTTCAAGTAAATAACTAGACACAATATTGTAATATATACTATATAATTTACAGTATATTCTCTGAATATACACTGATTTTTTAAAATGTTGAATAAAACATCTAAAAATGCCTTTAATTTATTTGTTTATAAGATATACAGTCATATGCAAAAAATTTAACAGCTCTGGTCAAATTGTGTGCTTTTAGGGCTAGGCAATATATAGACAATAATATACAATATATATTGTTATTGTCACAATATACAGTACAGTGTGCTTTTCAGATCATACTGTGTGTATCATCAGTACTGCATGCTTATTATAAAAGGATCAAAATTAGTCTAGTTTATCTGGATTTAGTGCAACACAATGTGCCAAATATTTAGTAAACATCCTTGTGTTCCCTGGTTTAATAGTTTTTTTTTTTTATGTAGCACTACTGGAACTTTTTTCTCAGTTCCAACTGATCAGATGTCTGAAGTCATATTTATGTTATGTCATGTAGTGCGAAAATTTCATGTATTATGATATTAGATTTTTGCCATATCACCCACCTCTATGTGTATTGTTGAAACACAAGTTAACACACATGGCATTTTTCTGCAATTTATAGTTAACTTGCTGGGTTTGACCATAATAGAAATAAAAAATAAAGTAACTTTTGCACGGGCCTCATTTTACAGTGAGGTGTGTTTTCTGTATAGCATGTATTGACTTAAAATCAACAAAACATAGTATTTGACCATAGGTGCCTAAACTTTTGCATACTACAGTGTATACCTTATTATTGTAAAAATGATATTATTTTATAAAAAGTAACATAGATTATGAATATAGCAAGTGAATCACAAGTTTTTGAACAGTAGTATGTTTGTAAGTGTACTCCTTTCTCTTTCAGCTTTACATTTCTCTCAGTTGCTCCCTTATCCAGCGGCTCTATCTTTCTGACTGCTCCACCATTCCTGATAAATGCGATCTGTACATTTATTCACGCCACACCTGTTTGTCTTTGTAATCAAATTCCAAGTTGCTCTTTTTCTGAACGTCATGTGATGTCATAATTTCTCTTCATTCCCCTGTCCTCTCTCTCTCTTCTTGCCTCCTATGTAGAGCTGTCATTCCGAGTGTGGATGTGTGGGGGTAGTTTGGAGATCCTACCCTGCAGTCGTGTTGGCCACGTCTTCAGGAAACGTCACCCTTATGATTTCCCAGAAGGCAATGCTCTCACCTACATCAAGTGAGTGTAAGCTTTTTATAAAGCAGAACTGCTTTGAATAGATGCATTTTCAATATAATATGTATTTGCATGTGTGCAGAAATACACGGCGAGCGGCAGAAGTGTGGATGGATGAGTATAAGCAGTATTACTATGCTGCAAGACCCTCCGCTCAGGGAAAGGCATTCGGAAGGTCAGCTGTCTTTTCTACACTGCTCTTGTTTTTGTAGAAAGATCTTAACTTGATTTCTAGATGTTGATATAATAAATCAGCTCTGACTCTTACATTCTCTGTTATCATGGAATTAAATCATCCAATTTTGTTCCTTGTTTCTTATCCTTCTCTAAATCTTATCTGCTCTCTTTAGTATCGCCGACCGTGTGGCACTGAGAAGGAAACTGAACTGTAACTCTTTCCGATGGTATCTGGAGAATGTGTACCCTGAGCTCAGGTGAGTGAGCTTCTCTTCTGGAACTGCCATACCAGCCTCAGTGAGGAAGGAGTGCTAGATTCTTTTCCATCTGTAACACACCACAGGCTGTCATCAGTAACCTTTTGGGATAAACGCACTTCTCTTTAATGCAGTATGTGAACATTTCATACTGTCCATATATAGTAACTAAGCATCAAAAAGCAGCCTAGTTTGAATTCTCTGTTCATCAGACCATTTAGATTAGAGAAATTTTGTGCCTGTTGCTTGTCTACGCAGGTTTCTCTGTGGAAAAAATCAATCCTGTTCGACATTAAAAGAATTAAAATACAAGGAAAGTTATGGGCCCTTAAATATATGGTTATTTTACCAACCATTCATACATACCTTGGGTCGTTAGCAACACAGCACTCATATCTAACGGGTATAATAGACAATAGATATACGTTTTATTCAAAAACAAAATAGTAACATATTTGTTTTATTTTTATACAGTGTTTTATGTTTGCCACTTAGAAAATAATGGACCAGGTAGAGTGGGGAAATGAGGTCAGTTTGCTAGCAGTCTGAGGTATGCATTTAAGGGTTAACAGTTTCCTGTCTTGTGTTTGCATTTGTCTGTGGCAGGATTCCAGAGCAGAAGGTTACATACAGTCTATTGAAACAGGGTGGGCTCTGCCTGGAGAGCCACAGCACAGACAGCCTGGGTCTGGCTGAGTGCAAGAGTGGGTCAAGTATCCCTGCCTCACAGGTAATATATGTGTGATTACTATGGGTTACTTGCTTTTTAAAGTCATTAAATCAATGTATAATTTAATGATCATATACAAAGCATACTTTTTCATGTATGAAGAAAAATAAACAAAATATGTCTTATCAACGGGTCTTATTGTTATAAAGCTGGAGGTACTGTATATTTTGAGGAATTTGACTGGGGAGTTCTAGGCTGGGCTGTCTGAAGTGTTACAGTCTCACTCGCTGTCTCTTCCTCTTTTACTCAGAAATGGACTTTGATGGAGCCACAGATCCGCCAACAGGACCTGTGTGTGGCCATCTCAGCCTTTTCCTCAGGGTCAAAGGTCAGACTAGAGCTGTGCAACCCTAAAGAGTCCAGACAGGTGAGCATCAGGAACTGGCATGAGCAGAAATGGTGGTAATCATTATATTACAGATACAATATATTACAGCAGTTAGCCCATCACAGGAGCAGAGTAGCTGTGAACTGCTGGACTAGACTGACAACATCAGAGCAAAGGAGATCATTGATTATGAATACAGGGGGATATTATATATATATATATATATATATATATGTGTGTGTGTGTGTGTGTGTGTGTGTGTGTGTGTGCACATATGTACACTTGTACTGCCTTTTTAAAATGATTTCAAAATGAATGTCCCAAATTTGAATTTGCAAAATGGAGCAAAGTGTAAACAAACATTGGTGCAGTTTATGTTGCTATTACAACCATTTTGTCATGAAAACATCAGGGAAAGTAACAGGATGATTAGCAACATTAGCAAGATGCAGTTGGGTATATATACACAAAAGCAGTCTATGTTGCTAAGCAAGATGAACAACAATGTTTTGGATTGAAAAACAATGTTTTGGATTGTCACGCACTTTGCCATCTGGTGCCATTCTCTCACTTACTGCCTACAACTGTTCCTGAATGTTTGGTTCAAAGTTTTAAGTGTAAACAACCATGACAATGTTGTTATTCTCTAATGGTTCATTGGATTGGAAAATGGGGAGGGATAAGTGAAAATCTGACAGTGCTGATGTACAGACAGCACACTATTGTGGAGCTTGGTGAGTTCCAAAACATCAAGTCACAGCAATCCCCCTATATCTCATCCTCATTGATCATAGGGGAGCATGCTCTCTTTCCAGCACAGCTGGACCTGGAGCTGACCCAAGCCTGATTTACGACTTACGAGGTTGGGGCTAAACACAGACCATGTGTGTGAGATTGTGAGTATTGAGTACTGAGCCTGATTTCATAGAGCTCTGTGATGTGTGGAAGATAGCTCTTAAGTGGTTTCTTGGAATGGTCTTTGATGAGTCATCTTACTATAGGAACTTGTTTTTGTAGCATCCAATTTATGTGTTATTTATTTATTACCCCATTTTTACCCAGATTAGACATAACCAGTTCCACCAACTAATGTTGGTAAATGTTATTGGTAACTGCTGTGGAGAGTTTTGTCAGGAGGAATAAAATGCTGTTAAAATAAAAGAACTGTTACCTCGAGATTTATCAGTAAATTATGTAGCATTCCACGCAGTGAGCGGACTGAGTCATGTCTACAGTTTTCTTGAGGATTTAAAATGACTACATTAGTCTGAAAGGGGATGTGACCCCGATGCTAACTGATGAGAGCAGTGCAAATGAAAATGGATGAAACATTTTGCATGTATCGTCAAATATATAAGAGAGTTGGAATTTGGACTAAAATAAACAAAAGATTATTATAAAAAAGGTTATAGGTTACAGTTTGTTCGGTTGAGCATATGTCCTAGGTTGTCAGTTGAAGCCATTATTCCCCCAGAATTTTTTTCACAACTTGACCACCGGCTATGAACTTTCCTTAAGGACCATGTTGTTGTTGTTGTTGTTGCAGAGTACAGTAATGAAGTTGTGTCAGCAGTCATGTATCATAGTTTGCTAGCTAAAACCCAGTGTGAACATAGTGAATTGAAAGTTAAATTTTTGAAATATCAAACATTCTAGAGTATTTTATTGACATGGGTTATAAATTGCTTTGTCCACCATTTTTTCCAGGCTTGAAAAGGGAAATGCCTCAGGTCACAGTGACATTCACTCAGTCGTTGACCAATTTGAGTGCTCACCTAAACCCCTTAATTTGAGCTAATACAGTAATGGAACAGCCTTTAAATGGCATGGGGGATTCCTTTGAGGAGAAATATCGAGGCAAAGCTCAGAAGTGCTTGTTAAAAATGGTATTGGACAGGTGGTTGAACTCCTGACGATGGATGGCTATGGCATCACTGGAGATCAGTCTCACAATCTCCTGATGATAGGGCCAATGCTTAGACAGGAGACCCTGAGTAGCTTTTTTGGTATTGCTCTCAGAAAAAAACAAGCATTTATTGTTTGTTGCAGTATTTTTATTATTTCATTTTGTTACTACCAGGCACACACACTGCTAAATAATATGACATTTTAACTCACAGCTGTGGTACAATACAATACACATACAAATATGATTTAATTATTCACCGTCTCTCTCCTCTCTTCCTGCCTCTTCCTTATCTCTACCATGTAGTGCACACACACGCAAACATCTCTAATCCTGCATCTGGTTCCACTTATTAATGTTAAACTTTGCTGGACCTTTTCGGTTGAAGTCTTTATTAATCATCAGCCTGAGCTGGCTTTCTGCATAGTGACTTATGCTCCTTCCATTTAGAGTCATTCCCAAAGTCAGCATGCCCTGCACAAACAGATCTGGTCCCATTAGGACACTGCTCAGCTATTTCTGTAATCCTCTTTGTGATGGGCACAAGGGGACAGTTTCTTAGAGAGCAAATTTATTATGGTACCTCAACCTTTACACTGAATCACTGTTCATTGGGAACAACATCTGAACCAGTAGAAAGAAATGAGGCATAGTCCATTATTTATTCTTAAGTGGAGGAGAAAACGAAATGCATGTTTAACCTGAGCGATTTAAATTTATAGTCAACAGGATCAGTGGGCTGCCAGCATGTATTAATTGAGGAATGTCTTCCAGAGGTGTTGTAGGTCATTGTCAGTACAGAAGAGAGTTTATGTTTTTGGTTTGGCTGCCATGATTTTCCACAACTCCCAGCCCAATCAGCCATCTGATTAGAAAGCTCCATGACTCACTGTGTGGAGTTCATTACTCATCCTTAAACAAAACCTGCTGCTCCACACATTCACCAAGAGACTCATATACTAACTCTTGTATGCACAGGATATTGCAGCATTGCTTGGTCAAAACTCATTAAACATACTTACAGTCTTTCACTCTTTACGCTGCCGAAGCTTTTAGCCAGTTACATCATTCAGTTCAGACTAGGTTTTATTGCAGTAACATATTGATCTGATGTAAGTGCCTGTTTTCCCATGAATGTATGATATCATTTTATGGTATTCAGGCAGCAGTTTTTCCAGCAGTTTTTGCCATGTGCAGAGCTTTACATAACACGTAATGTAATGTGCGTTATGTCAGTGGTTCTCCTGTTCCTGGACTACATCTGCCCTGCAGTTTATTTTTTACTGTGCTTTAATGTATTATGTTTTTGTGGTTTTTGCCAAAAATAATCATATGACCATTTTATCCCAAACTTTCTTTATCCCTTAGAATGTTACTGCACCATTAAGATATATACGTGAATTACCTGTGTTCTGATTGGCTGTCCCTGTATTGCACCTCGTTCAAAAAGCTGTCTAGACTGAAACATTTCAACATGAAAGCACAGGGCTAAACTGCTGCAGACTGAATAAGCTAGTGTATGTAAATGAGTTGTTTTTCGTGGCATCACAAAAAACAATTAAATTAAACTAGCTTGTTTTAAATTTTCATCTTACTTTCCAAATGGGGAATCTATAGACTGGGGAGTGAATGGAATGTTTTGAAGCTTTAATAATGTTTACAGACCACATCAAACTCTTTCATTTGAAAAAAAAAGTGAGGAAAATTCAGTTTTCTATGATAGGGGTCCTTTAACCCATTAAAATATGATAGTAGAGTACTTGCATAACTGTCCATTTTAACAGTTTACCATGAGACTCTTTTGCTTTTGATGGAGTCCCATGGCTGTGAATATAAATCTCTGGTGCACTAGGCAGTGCCATCACTTAGATTTAATTATGTCTGACAGAAGAAAATATTCTGGCAGTTTAATTTCTTAGCAATTCTAAAAGTAAAAAAGTTAAACCTATTTTTAAGTATGATCTAAATAATAACATTGAAGAGTTTGGGGGTAACTTTGAATACTTTGAGTTATGAGGTCTTGCTATAACAGTGACGATAATCAGAGCAGGGGTGTTCCAGGACCAGGGTTAGGGAGCACCGCCTTATATCATGAACCTCTCTTACTGCAGTTTACACCTGGTCCTACTTATATGGAACTAATTTTTCCTACTGTCTTCTGTTTCTCTGTCCAACAGAAATGGAAACCCAGAGGTCCAGCGCTGCAGCATATGATCAGTGGCTTGTGTCTGGACAGCCAGCCCCCAGCAGGCCCCCTAGTTATCGCACAGTGCCGCCCCCAGATGGCCAGCCAGTCCTGGGAGCCTCAGCTGGTCACCTGACTCTGAGAAGGCGGGTTGGAAGGAGGGTGTGAGGGGAGGATTTTGGAAGGGTCGCAGAAGCTTGTGGTGCTTTAGGGCCCAGGGGAACAAGTCTGCACACTGTTTTAGTTGAAGGTGCTGCTTTCAGACTAGTAGACCATGGCCATGTCCAAAAAACACTTCAGCACCTCCAAATTTGCTTCTGTGCATCTACCACTGATAAGAAAAGCTACAAGCTGCACCTCTAAACTAAAGTCCTGAGTAGAGAGTTTTCACTGTCCAGGCTACTCACATTCAGTCAGATATTTGGACATGGTCAAAGTTTACATTAAAAATAGAATAATAATGGCATCGTCCGTGGCTGGCAGGAGAATTTTTTGAGGTCTTGAATTTTCTGTTGTGTTGGTTGAGGACACAAAGGGAGAGACTAGTTATATATATTTATGCCTTTTACTACCTTTGAGAATGGTCACAGAGTGCCCACATGTAAATACTCATTTCCACAAATGCTGTGGCCCCCTCAGTGTAGCTGTTTTCATAAAACTCTTAATTAAGTCAGTGTTTCTCTTTAAACGCCATTAATAAATGTTTAACCATTCTGATCACTGAAGGGTTAGATGAAGGGATGAAATACATAAAAATAAAGGTGTACATATTACAAAAAGTCATCCTTAAATCAAACTTTTTTTTCCTTTTGCAAAGCCACAGACAGGCTTTAATATGAAAGCCTCACTTGCAGTTCTGAAAGGTGAGCTGCTCAGAGCTTGCCAGCTACCGTAGGTTTGTAGCTTTGGGATTTGATACATTGTGCTTTCCAGCCGCAATACAGCATTATTCACCTGCTGAAAAGTTTGGAAACTTGATCTTAGAAATGCTTCAAAGAGAAAAGAACTACAAGGAAACTCTGCTGAGCCGAACCTGCATCAAAGGCGGTAGGTTGGGGAATCCAGCGGAGCAGAATGTGATGGACTAATGAAATGTGCAAATGTGGGTTAACAAATTCATTCTGTTAGATCAAGTGGAAGCACTTTTAAGGATTTATGATTTTGCATGGTACTGTGAAACACCTCGAAAAAAGCATATGTGATATCATGTCCAAAGACTGTTCTTTTGTTTGTTTTTCTGTTTTTTTATTTACCATTTTAAAATTTGTAAATACTTGAACCAAACCATGAAGAGCTGTCATTTGAAAAATAAAGAGTCTATAGCCTAGAGTCTTTACTCATGCTGAAAATGTATATAGAATTTGTGAAAACATGTTAGAGAGAAATGGGTGGCACGGTAGGTAGGAGCCTGGCCGGGTGACCGGGGTCCTTTCTGTGGGAGTTTGCATGTTCTCCCTGTGTCGGTTTCCTTCCACTGTTACTGTATGTGCAGTCAGGCCAATTTACATGGTAAATTGCCCCTGTGAGTGAACATGTGTGTCTGCCCTGTGGCAACTTAAGTAAGTGATACCTTTTTAATCCCACCTCCGCATACACACACACTAGGGGGCAGTGAGCACACTTGCAATTGGGGGTTAGGTGTCTTGCTCAAGGACACCTCAATCATGGACTGTCGGTACTGGGGATCAAACTGGCAACCTTCCGGTCACAGGGCTAGTTCCCTAACCTCCAGCCCACGACTGCCCCTTGTCCAGGGTGCATCCTGCATTTTGCCCAATGACAACAGGGCCTAGCGACCTATAAGGAGAAGCAGCTTAGATCTTCACAGATTTCAATTAAATAATAGGAAGTTGTGCAGAAGGAAGAAATTTTAGATGTATCCAGAACAACGAACAGGACTTTGAATTCTAGTGCATGTGCTAATTTACACACTGTTAAAACGCAGTTTAATTAGTGAATTAATTCTCTACAGATATGAGCTGCATTGCTTAGCTCGCTTGAGCTCAGGAAAACTAGATTTGTGGATTCTCAGTCACCACAAGAGTTACGAGAGTTGCATCGCTAAGCTACTAGTGCTGCTACACAAAACAGGAAAGACATTTTAATCCTGTTTAACCTACCAGTATCCAGCAGTCACGACTTTTGTTCATTAATCTAGTTTGGACTTTGAAAGATTGTGGCCTTCAGCGCTTCGTTTAAAGGTGAATTGTCCTGGTTGCAGTTCACTGCGTGGCCACTGGGTGGAAAGCTGTCATAAAAAATGGAAGATGGATTCAGTCCAACTGGGCTCCGACATGAAAGTCACATCAACAGATTCAGATTTCATGCTGAGACGTTTTAAAATAGATGAGAAACGCTTCCGCGTGGTCTCCTGAAGCTGCATTTCCCCACACATGCTGTCAGTAGATGAGAAACTGCATAAACATGATATAAAGTTGCGCGTTATAAGAGCAGTATTGTTCCACTATTCGCTTTACGTTAAATTATGAGCTACCGTGAAAGCGAGATTTAGTGAAATTCAGGGACATTTACAAATCAGCTCTTGACACCTCGCATGTCGTTCTTGCTTGCCAAATATTACACCCCTTCCTCTCCAACCTCCGCGTTCCATTTCTCCTCGTATGTTTTGACAATATTTTCAGCAAACATCCGCCTCCACTCGAGAACTCGTCCTTCAGACAGTTTGTCTGCCTGTGCAGATGTTGTGGTATTTAAAAGGTCAGCTCAGAGGTTACAGTGACCTATGGATCAAATGGGCCTCTGCAAAGACCGTCTGTCTGCGCAAGCGTTTAATATTGAACAAAACGTTCACTTTTGATCTTGGATTTAACCCAGATAGCATGCAGATGTGGGCCACTTCTGGCAAAGATATGGCACTGCTGGCCCATGGTCAACACTGGCTAACTACACGTGAGCCAAAAGTGGCCCACATATTAAAATGCTCATATAGCCCACGTCTCAAAACAGATCTGGGCCACTTCTGACAAACATTGCTAGTGCTGAGATGAACTACACGATAATCATTTATATTTTAAAAGGTCTTTGGGGAAGCTTAGAGTCAGATCTGGGCCATATATGGCACAGCACACTGTAAAACATCCAACCTAAAATGTTTTTGATTTTGTGACATTGTATTTGTTATTTCAACAAAGAGAAACACAAGGTTAACATGCTAATTTTAGTTAATTCAACACAATCTGCTTTAGTACTAGATGCATTTCTATATATCCTAGTTTGCAGTTTAATTCAGATTTAGTTTACAGTGATTTATGGCTTTGTATTCTTTATACAACAAAACTGATCTGAGGTTCACTGAGCTTAACTGTTTCTGTCATATATTTTAAATGAAACTAATTTTTTCATGGTGTAGTACACATTTTGGACATGTAGGCTTATAAACAGAAGTACCCAAGTAGTGCAGTGCGCTGAGCGTTTGTTCATTTATCAGGAAATTGTGAGTTTAAATCCTATCAACACCACAGCCACCTGCAACTGGTAGCCTAAGGGCATTAAACACCACCTCTCCTTGAGCCTCGTGGTGCTGTGCAGCATTCCCACCCAGCAGGGCAGCTTTTATAAATGGCCTGGTTTTTATAGTAATGGTTTAAAGTGGTGGGCCAGTTCTGGTAGTGGTGGTTTAAAGGTGGCTAAGATGTGGCCCTGTAATGGCAATAAACAGGCTGGGTTTTGGCAGCCGCATCTGGCCCACTTCTGTGCCATCATTCCATGTGGTACATGGGCCACTTCTAAATGCCAGATGTGGCCAGGTTTGGGCCATATCAAATCTGCTATCTGGGAAGTCTCTCCTCAAGTCTTCTTCAGCTGGGGAAGAAAGAAAATGAAGTGAATGAACTCCCAGTGACCATCACACTTGAACAGTCTCACTGATGGGGGCCTCTGACGGAAACAGGCCAGCGGGAAGGACTACAGATAAACAGATCAACACGACTTTGAGAGCACAACAGGCTTGACAGCTCTGATGAGTCCACTCACCCGTCTCCATTCACTGTTCTTTGGCATGCCACGCATGCCACTGTGCTCTACTCTGCGGGCAAAACACTTTATGTGCTTGAGAAGGGCAGACTCTGGCCTAGTTTCATTTTCACTACAGTGATAGATTTAGGTACTGGAAGTCAAACACACAGTCAGAACAGATACAATATGGATTGCATATTATTCTTCTCAGTCCTGAGACTTAACACTTTAAAAACAGTGCTTAGTTAGGAAACTTGTTCTCGGCTACATATTAAGTGACGTGATTTTTGTTGTTGTTGTTTACTGGGAAACATTATATTTAGTGTCCAGTATACTGGACATTTAGATTCAGGCACCTGAAATATGAGAGACTTTGAAAATCAAACATTATAACCAACACAAGAAGACACAAAGCAGGCACTGTTGCTGTGTCATTGTATGTACAGAGGCATGATAAAGTTGCTGAACTCTTGGAACTGTCTGGACTTCTGCACGAATGAATTTACATGATTAAATGAATTTACATTGAAAAATCTAAAATGAACAAATGGTTTAAACAATCGAGGTCCTTGATGAAAAAAGTTCAAAAACATTACATAAGCTGTAATGCACACTACATAAATATATATGTAAAAATAAATATATTACATACATTTATACACTAGCCTAGCATTGTAGAGGTTGGGCTTGTGTATAAATAACATTTCAGAAACACAGGAAATGTTCTTTTTTTTGTTTGGCTGTGTGATGCCAATGATGATAAATATTTGAATTACTGTTATTAAATATTTTAATATTACATGCAGATTTCATGTGCCCCTTTCAAATGTCCAGCATACAGGACAGTAAAATCCATTAGAATCACTAAAAGAACCCACAACATTATCCCAAAATGTAGAGAACATCATCTACAGTCGCTCCAAAACACATGAGATTCAATTTTTAACAAAATAAACAAAAATCCTGAACGACTGCACCAGATTCCAGATTACTGGACATTAAAATGTATCTCCAAAATTGTGTTTGTAGAAAATCCTCTGCTTCCTTTATTACCTTTCAGGAGAGAAACCTTCTAGAAGGACAAACAAACAAATACATTTCTGAAATAAATACATGATAATTCAGAAACAGTGTTTCATTTGGGTTTGTTGCCAGTGAGTGTTACCATCTTCTCAGCTGCTATATTTGTTCTGGTTTGTGACAAGAATAACATAAAATGACTGAGTTATGAATGAATGAATTCCTGAGAAACGCATGAAAGTGCGGGTGGTGACGTACCTGCTTCTATACTGCTACAATACCTGGGAAAATATTGACGTGTGGAATGAGGAGGTTATCCATTCCTGGTCTGACGTAACAGCAGCATAACATAAGTCGATATGAAGCTACAAGACACTAGATTAGCCTTGTTCTTCTGGAACAGCACACAGAAGCGTTCCTCCATGCCAGGCCACATATTTTGCGCATTATATCTTCCAACGTCGTGCGCCGTCTTTCTAAGACTCCGCCCATTATGTAAATAAAGGCGGTCCGTTGCTAAGGAAGGGCGAGGTTTGGTTGAGCCGGGCTGCAGCACCAGCGGACCAGGAGGGGCAGGTGAAGCCGAGCGGCGGCGGCTGGAGGAGCGCTGGATTTCGGAATCCTTACATTTCATGTTTCGTCTCGTACATTTGGAGCTCAAGCAACATTGAACCCTTCTGGTTGAGCTTTTGGATACGCCGGACCGCGCTTATTTCCATCTGCTGACCAGGTAAGCTGACTCGCTAAAGACTGGTCAAACTCGCCTCTCCTCGAAGACCGATGATGTGATTAGCGAGCGGTGAAGCTAGCTAGGCTCGCTAACTAATTTCCAGGGATACTGCCTCGCAGCTAGCTGGACTTTTTGGACGACCCTGTTGAGTCGTGGTTGCTTGTTTGCGGATGTGTGCCGAATAAGGCTTTGACAAACACATATGGCCGTCTCTTCGCTGGCTAACGTTATGTGCTTTGAACGTTTTGTTTAAAAAGCTAGCTAGCTGGTTCCAGTTTATCCTGACAGACTAGCGAGTTATGAGATCTCGGTTTAGCTAGCTTTGGTGATTCTTAGCGGTAGTTACGGCGGCTGGTGGCAGACCGCCCTCAAGTGTCGTTTAACAAACTATAAACTCTAACCTACGCCATAACATTTGGCGTTAGCTACCTAGCTGGACGGATATAATCGAACTGTGGCTAATGTCTTGCTAACGCAGCTCGGAAAGGGCTGGAACTGTTCGAGCAGGTAAGTTAAGTTGTACCTAGCCTTAGTGGTCGGTAGCCCCGTTTTAACTTGACCGAAAAGTTAGTTAACCTCGCTGTTACAAACGAATCAACTGTTCTAACGTAGCTAGCTAACCAAGTTCACCATCGTACCAACAAGATGAATTGCTCAATCTACAAAACCGTGTTCAGTTGCCTTAAAAAGTGATATAGTAGCTAGTTAACTAGCATGTGTTAAGCTCACGAAGTGTGTCAGCTGGGCAAGGAAATTTATTTCGTAACCAGCCTTTCCGGTTCTACCCAAATAGCCAGCTTGTGTTTTGAACTGAAGTAAGTTGTAGGATTCCTCCCGCCGAATAAAATGATGTGATTCTCCCTGCCTACACGTTTGAAACTTATGAGTCCATCCTCGACCTCCACATGCGGCTAGGCTTGACAAGCTGACTGTAAAGGGCTTCTGAATGATATATGTCTTAGCAATTATCTTAAAACTAGAGGTTAGCAACTATAAAATTATCACTGGGGATCGTGCATGGCTTAAGAATCTAGTCTTTATTTTTTGGAAACGAAATTGAAATGTCTCTTGTTCTGTTTTAGTAGTCAGTATTTTAGTCAATATTTATCTTATCTTATCTTATCTTATTCTGTCTCAACAAACCTTATTTCAAGCATTTCATGTCCAGTCCTGGGGGTCAATAAGTGCAGTGACCTGTATTCAGAGAGGTAAATATTCAAAATGTCATTTGAGAGCTAGTCAGTCATTTAGGCATGGACATAATTTCTTTTTGTTCATGTGCCACCCAGACCAGTCCAAACTGGCTAATATAATGTATGTTCTAAGCGTAAAAATAAAACTCCTATCTGGTAGCTCTGTCTGGCAGGAGTGCTGTTTAGCAATATTGGAATGGCACTAAACAGTTAATGATTATCATGACAGAAATCTGTACTATGCCCAAGTCGTTTTGCCTGATTGTTTAAGCTGCGTTTTATTAGTGCAGTAGAAAGAAGGTGCAGGCCTGTAACAGACCCATCTTATTGGATTAGGTATGATGTTATTTCTTTTGAGAAAAAGCCTATAACCAGATGGCAGCCTCTATCTCACAGCAGATGTGAAAATAGGAAGGAGCCCTGTTCTCCTTTGATACTTCTGGAGGATTTAGGCTGTTAATTCTTGATATCAAAGCCACAGGGTGTGCAGAGCAGCAGTTTAGGGAACGGTGACAAATAGGAAAACTGTGAGGCATACTGAGACTGTTCTGCTGCCTACTGAGCCTGCTTCAGGGACTCTGCTCTGACAAGCCTCCAGCACTCTCATTGATCACTGACGTCACATTCACACACTCTGCTGCACAATGACAGTGCATTCATGGACTTTTAGCCTTTGATTTATTGGATATTTTGAATTGTTTTAAGCTTTTCTGCTCTTGTGTTGCATATTATTTTAGTTCTTACCACTTTAAAGCACGTCTCATCCTTGAACACAGTCTAATCTGGTATTGCCATTTCACATTAATATAAGACTCTCTTATTGCTGAATAGTTGTTGTCTGGTCAGTAGCTTTGATGGTTTTTCCTCCAGCATAAGCTATCAACACAACAGAAGATGTTTATCTAGCAGCACGCCAAATAATGTTCTTTATTAAGTTATAAGTATCAGATGGGCTTACAATAATGGAGATATGTGTGTGTGTGTGTGTGTGTAAGCGAGTAATGCAGTCCCTCTGCACTCAGTGAGACTTGGATGATATTGTATTTGCCATTAAGGCAAACAGTAACAGAGCTGAGGCTGAGGAGAACCCTTGACCAGAGCAGATTGTTGAGACTTGCCTACTTAAACATAGTCTCGGAGACAAACACCCTCTCATACACACGCATACACTCCAGCTCATGCTCCAACACTCATGAAGAGCTTACATGGCAACAGGAAGGATGAGCCTTACTCTCTGTGTGAAAGAAAAAAAGCTGGAACGTTGTCAAGTCCATTGCAGCTATTTGGATATGAATGAACTGGCAGGTAGCCTAAGTGATTAAGGCCATGTGCAAACAATGGCACCATAACTAATCTTGGCTTTTTCAAAGACACCCAGATTAAATTCCAGCATTTAGCACAAACTTCAGTGGCTGTCTTGGTTCCATTTACACCTGGTTATTTCATTGGACATGTATCTGGGTTAAACCTTCATCACATTTAAGTACAATGCATTTACCGTAGAGTGCAGTTTCTGGTCAGCTGGATCCCAATATAATTTGCTATTTTACCTTTAAAATTCAGGCTTGGCTCAGAGGGTAACCATTGCAGCTGAAGCAACTCTTTGTTCATATTTACTCACAGTTGTGCTGAATTTCAAAATGTATAGCTCAAAACAAATTTTCAGGGACACGCAATAATATCCGAATCACTGTCAGCATCGGCAGATAATTGGACTGAGAGATTAGATTTAAGGATATTAAAGCAATATTAACTTAATATTTAAGGATATTAAAGCAATATTAACTTACATATTTATTGTGTCCCGGAAATACAGACTGTTAGGGAGGAAAATGCAAGCTCTTGCTTCCTCTAAGACAGCTGAAGCCTGCCTCATATTTTTCAAACTCAATGAACAGCTCAACACAGTTGAACGAGAAGGTTAAATACTTATTTTGTTACGTCTCTAACAGGCGTATGTGTTGGCTTGCACTACGCTAGCAGTGGGAGTAGATGGTGGGCTGTCCTACATGCCCAGAGAGATCAAGGCCAATTATGGTGTCTTGGACTTCTAGCTGTGGTGGTGATGATGGATCTAGTCTCAATTTCTGCGTTTTTCTAAGTGTGTGTATACAGGCCTCAGTAGCAACAGATTTGGGCAAAGAAAATTACTTTTTCCCCTCTTGTCACAAGCTAGAGTGTTTGTTTAACAGCCAGAGCACACTAACCAAATGAAAACCAACAAACAAACATTTGGCTGGTGTGCCATCCTGTTGTTTTGTTTTATTGGGAGAATCTAAAACATTCACACTGGTTTGTTTGGTTCATCAGTTCTTTTTCTGGACACTCTAAAGATGGCAGCAAGCATTTGACCGTTGCAGTTTGTTGCACGTTTGGTCTGTGTGCTCTGGTCTTAAAAGGTTTGCTACATATGATGTCTCAGTGGACAAGACCTATTCATGATAGGTAGTGCTTAAGCCAGTGTTATAGTTCTCAGTAAAGGCTTATTTTTTTAACATGTTAATACTGGCCAGTTGGCCAGCTAACTGAAAGAAACTTACAATAGCTGACCATTTGGGAAGATCTGTTTTGCTTATCTTTTGTATTTAATTTTAGCAAAGCATACTTATTAGGTTATTGAGGTCAAAAGAGGATCTATTGTTAGGGTCTGGGTTATACTCCTACCTCTAAGAGGAAGAAGACAGTTTAATAACAAGAGCAACGACTTGTAATGCAATATTATAGATTTGTAATAGGAAACACGTGCTCACATTTGTTAACATATACCTTATTTGTCTCACTGATTTGCAAAACCAGTACATTTTGTAAAATCTTTGTGTTTTTGAATGCTTTTAGGTCTTTAATTTGCTTATAAATTTGGTTTTTTTTGTATACGTTTAAAGCACCTCTGTTTTCTTCTGTAATGTGCAGTTTCTCTAACGTCACTTCTGCATGTACAACACATTGAGCAGTGTTGTACATGTCAAAGTGTCAACTAGCGCATGTATTTGAAATTGGTACAAGTGCAGTGTATGTCAACTAGTCATAGATGGTACTTCTAGAATTGCATGGCATTGTTGCTTTTTTAATCACAGGAAGACCTCATATTTCTCGTGTACAGTGAAAGACAGCTGATGAAACTGTTTAATATAGCAACAACCAAGGCTGTAGCAAATGCTTCTGCTGCTGCATATTTCAGCCTGAGTGAGAGTAAATGTGAAACTTTGCTCAAACTTTCCCATGCGTTTGGTCCCTATGTGACGTGCGTTCCCACCCTGAGTTACGCATGACATTATGCATTGGGAGGAGTTCTGGTTGTCTTTTATGCTTTGAAAAGACAGATACAGATGCAGATGTAACATCTGGCTAGGATGAATCCTAAACCACTTCTTAAAGGGGTTTAGGTTAGGGGCACCATTTTTCATGCCAGGATCCATATGTAGAGGCAGTGTTTGCTCTGTGACCCATCAAATATTCTGCAAAGTGAAATAAGACAAAACCTACATAACACTTACTCAGCATATGTTTTTTCAGTGATCAAACACAGTTGCGTAACATTTGTTAGAGAATGAAACATACAGAGGCCTACATTGAGGGAACTGTGACACTGGTAACACATGAACGCTTGGAGAGTATCTGTGGTATGGTGCGTAAATGGTGAAGTTACCCAGTTCAATTAGTTCTGCTCTCGTGGAATAAAAATATATGTATTCATGCAGCTCCCTTGCAACCTGCTTAGGCACAACAGTACATCCCACTAGTGGGTTCTGGCCCAGTTAATTAATATGTTGTTAGGAGTCTTTACATTTGTTTTTTTAAGTGTAAACCTGGATCTGTTTCAAAGCTTTTAGTGTGAAGTACACAGTAATGCGATAGTACCAGCAATATTTTTAATTATTCCTAGTATATAATATATATATAATTTTCATTCCTAGGATTCCATACACCGTGAAGTTACCTCTTTTACAGACATGGATATCTCTTCATTTTTATCTTCTCTACTTTGTAACCAAAGCAGGCAGATTTTACTGAACTAAGTCAGTTCTGGAAACAGACAGAAAATACATTTTCAAAAAAAGGAATGGCAGCTTCTGTGTCTTTTTTTTGCAGTACCTTTCTGCTTTTTTTTTTTTTTGCTTTTAGGACTCTCACAGTTTGTGTTTACATCAGTTGATCCGTAACAATTTATGTCAGTGTGTCTGATATTACAATTTTTTTAAAATAACACTGTATTCAAGTTGCAGTATAGTATTTCACAGCTTTGTGGTAAAGCTAAACAAAGTTGTTCAGAGTGTTTTGATGTGAAATGCTCCATTCTAGAGGATTTCACCAAGTCAGAGTTGTTCACAATGGTGGTAATGGTAACCAAACATCCAAAGAGTGTGATGCCTCTAAAATTTCTTGCACATAAAGCAGTTACATGAAGTGGTTATGAATCCTCTGCATGATGCCTGAGACAATTACAATTTAAAAAAATAAAGTCTTTTCCCCTGTATATTTTTAAAAATCCTTTCTTGGCACAGAGGTACATTCAAGTCATCGTAAGACAAAATGGTTTCTCAAAAAAAAAGGTTTTCTGACTGTTTTACCATTATCTTTCACATATAAATCTCAGATGACACGTGTAGGCTAATTGGTCATTTTGGGTGGTAAATAAAATGGCTGTATTATAGACATTGCGACATCTAGGTACTATCACTCCCACCATAAAGAGTTGGTACTTGCATTGGTAAGTTTCTCTGCAATTAACCATTTCACATCTGAATGACATTGTTTACATCTAAACTACAGAAATATGAAAACTTGAAAATCTTTAGTATTACCTGAAATATGTGCTTTGTAACACCACTGTTTTGTATAAAAGATTAGCCAGTTGCATGCTGTGATTGCCATGTGTGTCTATAGTCGCAGAGCTTCACCTGCATCTGAAGTGTGGATCTAGGTTCCTTATACCAGCAGCAGATTCTGGAACCTAAAGGATGCAGGTCTGAACCCCATCGGAGGGAAAATCTTTCATCTAGCTGTTCACGTCTCTGCCTCAGCTATTCTCCTGGAACTCAGTCCAACGCACCTTGGCTGACTGTCTGTAAACATGGTTGTTTTGGGACACATAGAGAAGCCAAACAGAAGGCCCTTTCCTCTACCCCTTGCTGTCATGAAATCTGTTCTTTTTGCTGAGTCATGGTTTGCATGGACCTTCAACCTGGCCTGTTAAATTAGATCAGCACACACTGTTGCGTAATAGAGGGGTAATAGAACAGATTGCTGTGGTGCTGTTTTGTTTTGCTTCTGTGTTTTTTTTGGAATAATTTAAGTAAATTTAAAGCCGTTCCTAAATGAGGGAGGTCCTGAGAGCTGGCTGCTTTTGATCTAGCGCAAGAAACCACCTTAGAAACTCCACCCATCCTGCCTGAACTCTTGTAGTGTCTCTCAGTCACTCGGTTCTGAGAACTTGCCAACCTGCTACAGCTTTTTGTAGAGCGAGTCTGCATTGTAACATTTCCTGTTTTCTCATACATGTTCACTTGACAAAATGCATGTTTTTTTTAAAATTACATTAGAAAGAGAGCACTTTACTAAACTTTGAAACACCTGAATGATTTCTGCTTTTTCACAGTAACAATGGTTTTCACAGATCTTTTGTCAGCCACTCTCCCAGGAGGAGACCTCTCTGGCAACACTTACAGCACTGGAATCTTTCATTTTCTTTAAACTTTTTTTATGACTGGTTGGAAAAGTTTATAAGACTGCGATGGATGCAGTGTTCTTCACAATAGTGCCTTTTTATTTGCCATATAGTGGTATCTAGGATAGCATTTTTTCCCTTTTGTTACCTATCAGCTGAGAGCAAGCTCTTATGATTTTAAACTGTCCAATCTAACTACTTGATAGCTGCGTATAAGCACTGATGTTTATGCCACTACACTTTTTAACTATTATTTTTGGAAAACCATTTTTCTGTGTCATGAATAAAACGTACTAAGCTTGAATGTATGACGTTTTAATGTTTTAATGGTTTCAGAGCTACAAAGAGTAGTGTGCTGTATGCTATGGCACTGGTGCAACACTAATACTCATATTTGCATTAGTGGCAGATTGAAGTTGTTTTTTTGGTTTTTTTTTGTTTTTTTTGATGTGATGTCCGTAGTTAAATGTTGGGCAAAATTTTCACCCTATGTGAGGTTTCATTATAAAAGAAGAGTTCTGAAGAATAAAAGATAATGGTTTTCACAGATGTTTTGACAGCCACTCTCAGCTGTGACCACAACACCAAAAAAAAAAGCATACTACATAACTGACCATCATGGCAATGAACACACTGTTCAAACTTTCCTGGTCTTCACATTTAATGCCCATATACATTAGACCAGAATAGTGTGAAGTAGATTGTGAGAATTCCACAGACACCTCCTCAGTGTCTCCCTCAGATACGCATACTGTAAGTAATGTGTGAAGAATGCAAGCGTATGATCTTTTTCAAGAGTAGGAGGTGGTGGAGTGCATTTCCTTTGGATTGCGTCATAAACCTGCCAGGTCTCCCTCTAGTCATTCAGACATTTATCAGAGCTACAGCCCATGAGGTGGGTATGTGTGCTAGTCAGACGACCTTTGTCTGGGTGCACCTCTTCGGTTCAAAGCCTGCACAGTCCATAGTGAGTCTGGCACAGGCCTTGTAAAGCTGGCTCTCCGCTGAGTTGACAACAGGGGAACAATGCCCTTGCTGTGTTGATCCTGCCATCATCCGACTGCACCAAGCGTTCAGTGAGAGCTGTAACCCAGCTTTCAGATCTGAACGTTTTGGAGACTGTACAGCTTCTGCTGATTAGAGCTCCATTCAGCCCTGCAATCCAGGTCCCTGCCCCCAATCTAAGGAGCTGCCATTTAGCCTGGCATAACAGAAAAATCTAATTGTCCATATAGTTGGACCCCCACAGTTTGGAATAATTTTTTAGTTATTCGCCTCAACACCTCAGGATTGTTTTTGGTGTCTCTCTGCCAGTCCATGAGCAATACCAGCTTCATTGTTTTGTACGCATAATGATCTCTTTCAGTTAATTCCACCAAAGGTGCACATAAACCGAGAGAAAGATGGATAGATTGGCTGCTTTGAGTGCAAGTCAGGTGCATGGTTGTCACCTGAGAGGAGAGTGTTAAATACAACAGGCCTTGTTGGGCCTCTTTGAGCAGTAAGACTGGTCTGATAGGGTGTGATGAAATCTCCCCTGTTGACTTGAGTCACATGGGCTCTTATTACCTGTTCACTCAATATCCTCTTTCACATGGGAAGTGGTTCTTTCAGGTCTTAACATTTACTTCTGGGGCTTCTCTTAAGGAAGTTAATCTATGTTTTAAACACCAGCCGTTGATCTGGTATTCTGAACACTGATAAAACCTGGCCCTGGACCTATTGTAAATTGCTTTAAGACTAGAATAAAAAGCAAATTTTCTGCTTTAAATGTACATTTACATAATCTTACATTTAATAGTTATTTTTGACAGTTTAAGACTGCTATTAATTTTCTTAGGGGCTTCTTATCTGTTTCACCATCTGAGAACACCTGCCTCAAGTCTGATCAAGGCAAACAAACTACTTGAGTCTCTTAAACGAGTCAGTCATTTTTATTAAAATGAATGTCACATGATGGTACGATGGCTGATTTTCCCTGGATGTGCATGAGTTGGTTTGATTTTTGTCTTCTCTTGCTCTGAGTATTGATAGGTTCTCAACAGCATTTTCTTTGGAATACTTTAGAATAGTATTAAAATACAACTTGAGTGAGTGGGAAGGAGTCATGTCTGAGAAGTCATGAGAAAGAAGCAGTTTTGTGCAGTGTAATTTTTTTTTTTTGTCTGTCAGTATAAATGTGAGAAGCTAGTCTAATTCCAAAGACTGTAATAAACATGGCTCATAAAAGCCTACCTTTTAAAGACCTGCACATGTAAAGATGTGAATTTAATTTTAGTTTATGGCCATAACGGTATTTTGAGCACAGCTCTAGCCTCCAGATCCGTTTGTCCTGTTGAAGGAAATGAGTGACAGCCCCTGAATAAAGCATGAGCTGAGCCTTCCCAGAAGGCTCCGGTTTCATCATCACACTGACCTGACTCTCACTACAGCTGTAACTTGGAGCAAGCTTGCAAAGCACTACATTACAGTAATCTTTGCCTGAATTAAAGATTCTAGTTGTGTGTTAGTGTTTTTATCACCTGCCTTTGAAATTTGGGCCTTTCTCTCTCTCCTTATTCTTTGAGGGTAGACAGTATCTCATTCAGTAAGAATGAAAACTGGGTGAAAACTTTGTAGAAGTGTGCAGCAAAAATGGTGCACACAGAAGTTGCCATTGTGCTGGGACCCCTGTGGTGACAGAAGCTAACTCTTTCTCCATGTACTTTTTAATGTCACTGTGTACCACAGGGCATATCTCCTCAGAGAAAGGAGGAGTGAGTCATTTGGTCTGTGATTTGAACAGTCATTGCTTTATATGTGCTTGTTCAACTGAAGATTTTCATTTTGTGCATGTGGGTTATTTGTGCATACGGTACCTCATTTTTTACTCAGCATGGCAGAGGTGAGACGAATGTTGATGTTCTAAAGTGTTAGTCACAAAGACTGATTTGACACTTGGATCATTTAGCTTAAATAAAGAGACTTTTTCAAAAACACACAGCTGACTCCATTGTGTTTGGTTTGTTCTGTGTGCCTCTGTCAGCTGTTTAATATCTCTCAGTGACTGATTTGGTTGGGCATTTAGACTTGCATATCTATGATTGTTGTGCAACTATCCATTGAAGTATGCTACCCCTGAAAAAATAACTGGAAAGTCAATTTTCCAAAGTTCCACATGCTGCGCTGTTCTTTCTGCACCAACAGAAACACAATACATCACAAAAAGAGATGGATTTAAAACGTTTATATAACACTGCTTATTGTGTTACTTTCAGTGATGTTGACCAGTGTGTTTGTAAGCTCTATTGATTCTTCGGATTTCCCTCATTGCTCTTCTGTTGCTTTTTCATTGTGCACCGGATCACAGTTTGGCTTTTATTGTCCATCTGCATCATTATAGTACCTGTCCAGGTGCAGCCCATTGTGCCCACATTTGGAAAAATGCTATCAAGTAATAGCCCTCACTTGCCTTTGTTAGCTGTAGTGTGCTTCGTCGTGTTTGTAGTGCTTGAATAAAAGTAGTACTAGTTAGAGAACTCTTTGGGACTTTTGTTCAGTTGTGTATGATGCACAAAAATCTAAAAACCAAATACAGTTTGGTACAGCAAAGTATTAAAGATGAGTAGATCATTAAACATATGCTGGCAAGCCTAAAATCAAGGGTGTGACCCACAAAAATATTAATTATAAAATGGATAAGTTCTGGTTCTGAAATCTGATGGTCTAAACCTTGTTCAAAGCTGTGGTAAAATACTTACATGCACACTTAGGAGTGCACACATCAGTTCTGTATCAATGCACAGAGACTTTTAAAGGTGTTCCTTGTATGGACTATGTAACATAGGACTGATAGGAGTACTAGGCATGTATATCAACACGTGTCTCTTAGAAACAGCCCAAAACTGGATTGAACATACTCTGGTAGAACCTGTTTTTTTTTAAACTGAATGGTTGACAACTACACGTTCATGATTACATGTCCAAAAACATTTTGTGTGTGTGTGTGTGTGTGTGTGTGTGTGTGTGTGTGTGTGTGTGTGTGTGTGTGTGTGTGTGTGTGTGTGTGTGTGTGTGTGTGTGTGTATATAAAATATGTATGTGTATAAAATGATGGACTGCTGAAGGTTCCACTTTCCATGTATCAGATAACATGACACTAGTTTTTTGCCTTTTGATGCTTGCTTTTGATACAGTATTGTTGTTGCGGTTGTACTGTTGCCCTTTTGAAAAGTGGTTCTGATGACAAATGGCTGCATATCTCATTTTAAAATGATGGATATTTTAACCAATAGCATTGCTCGACCTATTGTTTATTTGTCAGCTAGTGATTAATCGGTTAATCATTTACATCCCTAGTGTTGTATTTTATATTGTATCTGGCTGAAGGCGTGCAAAGCTTGCGACTCTGATCTTAAACTCCTCTGTTCTGATGGAAAATAGGAGTCAGTCAACTTGTCAAATGCTTGGAAGAGGATACATTGTTAGTGCAGATGTGTTGTCTTTCTGTTCCTCTATTCTCATAACTCTTACTCCTATCTCTGTTTCCTTTTTATTATTACTTTCAAGTCTTTTCATCGGCTGTGTGTGGTTTTAGAGGTTTTATGTGAGACATGTTGGCCACTGTGTCCACACCTTGAGTGATTTCGTTAGTGGGGCTGTTAATAAGTCATGTATTAACAGTGCTCTTAAGAGCATTAGGGGCAACAGTGGTTTGTCTATAAAATACCTTTAAATCTCTTTATATTTTGTGAACTGTAAATTCCTGCACTTGCCTGGCACCTTTCCCGCTGCATGACTTACCAAGACCTCAAATGAGTTCTGTGAAAGTGGCACGGACATTCTACTAAACTTCTGAATTGCCCACTAATATCTGTGGAACATAGAAGTATTTGCCAAAATTTCTTTTAACTATCCATCTGTTGTCCTGTTTACACCGTACCTACATCAAACCTCTCACCGTGGCTGGTAATGTGTTTTGCTTTTTCTGTTGCTAATAATCACAGATCAATAGACGTCAACTCAAAATTAAGCTCGGTGCATGTGCTTTAGTTGTTGCTGTTTAGGAGAAAAATACAAGCTGACATCTGACATTTACTTTGAGCTGCAAGTTTACTTTCTCCAGTAAAACCTTTTCACAGACAAAATAATTATAGTTCAAGCGGCTTGTAGGCTTTCAGCCCCTGTGATCTGTAGAGGTTAATTTATTGCTTAAAAGTAGTGTTAGAGACTAAACTCTAGTCATCTGTAAGTGACAGAAATACATGTCTGTGGAGTTCAGCTGAGCACATTGCCACATTGGCCAGTCAGGAATATTACACTTTTTGACAGTGAAGAATTCAGTGGTTTCTTTAATAGTATGTTTTGGGACATGGTATGATGTACCGTAAAGTAGCAACCACATTCTTGAGGCATTTCGCTGGCTCTGATGACTCCAAATACTTGATGATGTAAGTATTCAACAGTCACACTCTGCTGTTCTTCTCTGTAGATACAGGCTCCAGATTGCACTTCTAGAGTCAACATTAAGCCATTTCGTAGCTGTGCATATCATAATGATACAGTAACACACAGCTGGCCTGAAAACAACTGAGCAGCAAATGGTCTGATTACTTGTGATCGACCAGAAGCTGGTAATATCTAATGAAAGGACTGTGATTCCTGCGTTCACCCAAAATAGACTTAAATACCTTTTTGTATTAAAAAAGATATTTCAGTTCAGCAGCATGGCCGTTGTTTGTTTCATTTTGATTCCAGTGTCCAGGGCCAAAACCACAACTTTTCACTGTGTAATTATTAATGGACTGCATTGCATGAAATGTTTCCTTCTAGCTGCATTAACCTTGTGGGAAATGTGCAAGTAGATTTTTGAACATTCAGTGTGTATGCCCTGATCAAACAGCATTAAAAAGGTATGCAAATCAGTCTCTGAATAATATTTCCTTTTTGAAATTTTGAAACATCCTCAACAGACAGCAAACTTGCATATGGCGTCTCTTCAGATTTTATTGCATAATTTCTTCTTTCCTGGGTTTAACATGTTGGAAATAAAGTAAAATATAAATGCGCCATAACTTTTGCACAAGCCACGGTGGGTAGGTAGCTAGGTAATAAAAATAGATTGGCAATAAATGGTAAAGTATGTTCCCTGCAGAGGATGTGTACTTTTTTCATTTATTAAATCAGCAAAACATGAAATGACCAGGGGCATTCCGTCTTTTGCATATGACTGTGTGGCTGCATTTTCAGCGCAGCATGCATGCATTAGCTAATGTCCTTCAAGGAATCTATATGGGGGGAAAAAAATGAAGTAACTGAATGCAGTATGATGCATGAACATACTGGACTAGTAGTTAAAAGAGATTTCAGTTTTCCCTCAATATTAAATAGTTGCCATGTGTTTCATTGGGACTAGTTACACTGGTTTGGTTACCTTGGGTGGTTGATCGGCTATGATTTGAAATGGTGAGGTTTCTCAGTTTAGTACAGCAGTGAGGCATATAGGTGCTGAAAGGTGACGGTGTGCCGACAGTGGTTAACGCGAGGATCAGATAACTGATAATACCTCAAATATGCTAATGCGTTTGTGAAGACATCATCCAAATGCATCAGTTACTGGAGAGATGTGAAAGCAAAACGCTAAAGTTAGCCAGCTTCTTAATCAAATTTTCCATTCCACTTTAAATGGAGCAGGTGGAATAGAAAATTTTAATAGGAAGCTGGCAAACACTAAGCCAATTTCAGACTTGCGGAGAAAACATCTCTTGTCAGGACTCAAGCAGCCAATTCCTGATTCTGAACTGGTGAAACAAAAAAAAGTTGTTCCATAAGGACCTCTGTTTTGTTCAGTTTTGGATCCCAATGTTTCAGCGGTAAAAACAATTACCAAAATTACCAAAAAAAGCATTTTGGAAATTACCAGAGGGGAAAAAAAAATACAGAATTTTTTTCTAATTCCTGTATAAAAGAATGTATTGTGACACAAAAAATGATAACTCATCGCATCCTTACACCCCTGTTGTTCTCAGTCACTATAGCTCCAGAGAAGGTAGTCTGATAGTTTTTATTACTGGTTTCATTTTTTTTTACGGATATTGTAGAGTTGTTGTGAAAGGCTGTGTGTAAGCTGCAGGTAAGGAACTGATAATATGTAGCTTTTACATTGTAACATTCTTTGCGCTTGAGTGAGGAAGAAAACTGTCTCTTCTGCTGTTTGGCTGTCTTGTTCTCAAAGCTGTATGTGTGTAATATCTGCAAATTTTGACGGCTACCTGACAAACTTTTCATGAGATTCACTTTTTTCCCCCCAACGTGTTTTTTGACTATATTTTTTGTGTGTGTGTGTGTGTGTGTGTGTGTGTGTGTGTGTGTGTGTGTGTGTGTGTGTGTGTGTGTGTTTTCGTTCATCACAGACTTTACATTTGTTATTTTATTTAATCAACTGCTGGTGACTGTGCCATAACACCTCTTTGTAGCAAATAAACTTGCACAGCTTCTTTTTTTGCTAATCATTTGTTTTTATCCATGAATTGTATGCGTTTGCATTGGAAAACGTGTTTGGATCAACCAGCATAGAATTATATTCCAGTATTTGTGTTTTGCATCAATTTACCTGACCGTTACAACTAGCCTCTCATTCTATTACGGCTAACTCCACATATAGGTTATTTTCACTCTTGCTACTTTGGGCTGAGGTGCTTGAAACAAAATTTGTAATAGGATATGTTTAGGTTGCAGGTTGTTTGTATGAAATATTAATCTTTTTCGAGTAATTTTAAAATGATTTAGAACAGGGTGAAATGTGTTGGGTTGTTCCCCACTCTCCTCTACTTCAGACCCTTCTCCCTGTGGCCACATAGCCCATGAGTTGATATTCTCTCTATAGGCTGTAATGGGGAAAGAAAGAAGGTGAAAAGAGAGAGCTCCTTATAACTGAAGATTGAAGCATTATTATTATTATTATTATTATTATTATTATTAATTTTTTAAATGTGATTCTTGATCTGGTATGGTATGACACGCCACGCCACGCCACGCCACGCCACGCCACGCCATGCCTCACCTCAAAGATACTGCAGCCACCACATGAGAAGATGCAAAGTCAAGCTTGCTGACAGTTCTGAACAATACAACAGCCACACACAGATCAATCATTCATAAGCAGGGTGCGGTTGATTAAAGCATCTATAACTAATGAATGCTTGAAATAATACTCGCACTGCTTGATGCACAAAATTTGGAGAAGCCTTCCAATTTCATCCCATTCCCCTTAACTATTGGGAATACAGACAAATGTAAGTATTAAAAATATAGTCATATCATTGAAGTCTTCTTTTCATATCTGTATCCCAGATACCCTGCTCAATTTCTTTCCAAAGTAGGTCAGTTAGAAAGTGACGGCTTTAAAAATGTCCTTTTTTATGTCTTGCACAGAAGTGGGAGATTTTAAAGAGCTTGTTTGTTGGGCCAAAGATGTGCTTTCCTCTTTGGAAGTGTGCATACAACTTTGTGGCTATTAACCTAAGATTATTTCTTGGTTCCAACGTTGCTTTGGAGTGGTGACATGAGATACAAATAGTATTATTACATTTAACATAGGTCATAGCCTAATCACATTCAGTTCGCACAACGCGCACCACAAAAACTATGTATTTTTACTAGTTCTTCTTTTCAAACAGTTATAACATGATGTTATCTCCATATTTGTTACCTCCAAACCTCTGGCTATAAGAAATGATTTGACATGGAGTGACTGTTTGTTTAGCTGACAGGGATACCTCCTGTGTTTTAGATGAGATGGTTTGAGATGTTCCCATAATGAGGTAATGCTCTCTAGCAGATATACAGCCAACTATTATGAAGACAATGAGCCTTTTGCAGCTTTAGGTTTAGATCATCTTCATATGGCCTGAGTTTAGTTCTTGGTCATTAGCTGCAATTAACTGCAATTAAGCCGAGGCTTTCTGAGGTTGACGGCCCCTATTGAGCGTCCTCTCAGTTAGAACAGCAGGGAGAAGCTCCTTTGATATCTCCCCTCTCTTGTGCTCTTTTACACTCCTTTTTCTCTTCCTGGGCTTTCCCTCTTGGATTAACGGTTTTGCCTTGAGAGACTAAGAGCTTGTATCTAAATGACATGTATAGACAGCTTTTACGTTGCAAGAGTGATACTGACAATGGCAGGTTATGTAATATTTCTGCCAGATACTGTGCTCAGTTAGAGCATTTTCTATGATCCAAAGAGTCATGATTATTTTTAAGAACTAGCCTTGTGATTGGAGTGCAGGTTTATGTCTTTTTATATGACTGTATTTACAAACACGCAATATTCTCTACTTAGCATCTCTGCCTGATTTTACACTCATAATTATAAACACATCACCATTTATAAGATCAGTTGAAGTCAGCTGGCAATAAATATGAGCCACTTGTTACTCCACTATGTGGCTCCACTGAGTATAATTATTATTGAACATCAGTTCTAGGCATGAATCATAATTCTTGCCAGTTTTCCTGGCTGGCCAGTCTGGAGCTCTTGGCCACATGCTCAAGATACTCTGTTATTTTCTCCACAGTTGGGATCTCTTTCTCTCTTGCTCTTTCTCCCTGCATCTCTGCTCTGATAGTGTACTTGCTAGGGTTTGCTTCTATTGGAGGACATTTAGTAGTCTTATGGGGTGTAATAATCTTTGGTATTTGCAAATGATTGTTAAAGAAGCAGCTGTTCAATAGTGTGCATTAAGAAATTCAAGAATGAAGTGTTTGAGAGGAATGAAGATTTTAGCTTAGCCTATAGCACTATACTGTGGGCAGGTTTTTTTCCTGTTCTTGGCCCCCAGTTCCATATTGTCACATTTGTAATCCTATCTCATAGGATGGAGCATCATTTCAGCGCCCTCCTCTTATATTAGGATAAGGTTGTTTGCTGTTGGTGTCGGTGTTGTCATCTATGTCGTTGTTGTCGTTGTTGTCGTTGTTGTCGTTGTTGTCGTTGTTGTTGTTGTTGTCGTTGTTGTTGTTGTTGTTGTTGTTGTTGTTGTTGTTTCAACTTTGTCGGTGTGGCAGTACAGACTGTCACCCCTTGGTTAGCCATGTTGTCCATGCTAATTGGACTTCCCGTTTTTGCAGGATGAGGAAATGAGGCCAGCTGAATAAAGGCTGTGATTGGCTATAGCTCTGTTGTTCACTGGCACTGGCTTCTGCTGACCCAAGCCTGTTTTTGAGCAGTGCTGCCTGATTGGAGCTGGTCCATTCAGCCTCTCTGCGTAGAGTCCTGCTTTATGTAAGGTGGCCAACATTCAAGTTTTTCCCTTTTTATGTAAGCTAGTGCTGATGCTCAAAAATTGGATTACTATGCTAACAGCATTTTTTAGCTTTTTCATTCATGGCACTGTGAGACATGGAAAGGAGACATCATTGTTTGTGTGTGTGTGGTAGAGGGAGCCTAAGGATAAGGGAGGCCTGTATTCTTGTGTTTTGGGGATGGGGATGGGGAGGGGGGGGCAACCTATAGGTTCTTGTAGTCTCCTCCCTTCAGTCCCCTCCTTTTTTCTCAAAGGCTTTTTGTGCTCTTCCCCAGGATCCTTCTGCAGGGATTAATCAGTTTTCCATTCCTGGAGAGATTATTCAAATACTCTCATATCTGCAGGCCAGCACTGCTCACTGTCTGTCCCTCTCATTCTCTCACTTGCCCTTCTTTATTCACCTTGCTTTTTTTTGAAGCCAGTGTGTTTCATAAGGGGTGATATGGTAAGAATATAACCTCACAATGTATCACAGGACATTTTCATGATGAAAGTAGAATGGACAAAATGTGCTAGCAAAGCGGTGAAAAAACAAAAATAAGTGGGAAAGCGGTTTCTGTGCATGGAAGCGCAAATGGTGTGCTAACTCAAGGCCTACTGCTTCTTTTAGTAGTTTGAATCTATTAGGAAAATGTGTGCCTATAGTGGAGCTTCAGTAGGTGCCACAGTCCTCCATACAACATTAAATAATTTGTAAAAACTATCTTTTATGCTTTCTCACTTTCACCCACACACTGAAAGTCTCTGTGGTAGTCTAAACATCAAAGCACTTTATTTTTATGATGTTCTAATATTACATAGTTTGTTTATTTAGTGCAAGTTGTAAGTTGCATTCTTGTGAATTTTCACATGGCAAGTGTCATGTTTATGGTGCACAAATATTGGATCCAACTAACGGTATTCTGAGTCTTTGATTACTAATAATCAGTATCAACCCTTAAAAAGACATATTGGTTGTCCTCCATTGTCTGTTAGTGGTCTTAATTTTTTTCCCCCTCAGTGTCTTAGATGTACTGAAAGGGTGTGTGATATGAGCTTGTGATACTTAATATTTATACAAAATGTAAGTTGGTACAGACTGCTTTTATTCATTCTATTATACATTCTGTCATTCCTGTATCTTGTAGTCCTAAATCTTCGTCACTCATTGATGAGTGAATGGATGAATGGACAGATCGGTGAATGAATGAGTGAATCTGAGAGAGAAGTATGCGAGTGACCTGTGGGGAGTTAGTAAGCAGCCTCTATCTGGCAACTGCTCAAGTCCTAATGGGCTTTTGCTAATGGTCTCATTAAAGTTGAGAGAGTGAGAGAGAGTGAAAGAGTGACTGTGAGGTGAGAGGGCTGGGTTTTGAGGGCCCCTGCTGGGCTGAATCCTGCTTGACCCCATACCCTGCTGCCCCGTCCCAGTCAATCCTGAAGCAGGACCCCTCTCAGACAATTCCACTCATGCAAAGCCCACTCACATGACTCAGCCTGCCTTGTGTGTCCTTTTCCCAGCCTCTCTCTTTCTCTCTCTTTTTCTTTCTCTCTGTCTGCCTTTGTTTCCAATTTTTCTTTTTTTCCCCTTTCTTCCCCTCTTTCCCACCACCGGCTCTTGCTCTCTGCCCCTACACACATCTCCCGGCTCTCCCTCTCACACGTCTGAACCTTCAGAGTTGAGAAGAGAGAAGGACAGACCGATGCATACAGAGGGTCCGATGAGTCCAGGGTGCAGGGCAGAAGGCAGGAACAGAGGCCAAAACATTAAAGAAAAAGCTCTTAAAAGGGCCTGTTGGAGAGACAGGGAGAGACAGGGAGAGACAGGGAGAGACAGGGAGAGACAGGGAGAGACAGGGAGAGACAGGGAGACTAATAGGAGAAAAGGGATAAATGTGAAGTGAACTAGAGGTGAACTAGAGGTGACAGAAATCTGGCAGAGAGAAGAGGAAGGAGAGTTTTCATCTTTTTCTCCTCCTTCTTCTCTCTTCAGCTTTGCTGTGAAAGCACAGTGACAGGAGCTCGCCTGGAGCCTGCACTCAGCACAGATATAATATGACCTAAATAAAACTGAGAGGGAGCAGGAGAGAATATGGCTTGACATTACTGGTTGTTTGCTTGTCCTGAAGGAGTTGAGAGAGATGTACAGATCAGATACTGAACGGATTACACCACTTTTTTCACCAGCATGTTTCTTTTCCTCAGAAGCCCATTTACTGAGTAGTGTTATTTATTGTTGCTATTATATTTCAGTTGTATGTCTCCTGTTCCCATTAGTGTTAGCAATTTTAAAGTTTCTATGGAAACTTTCAGTTTAGGGCTGTCAAAATTAATTATATAAGTGTTTGAGCAATCTACTGATTTGTTTTGATGACAAAATTGAGTCATAGTTTTACATGGCAGGAAGTAAAAATGGACTTAATTGAACAATGCCTTCATGTGTAACCTTTCAATGGTTCCAGGATACTTCATTGGAAAATGTTAAATATGGCGACTTTATTTTATATTAAGTGTGTACAAAGATGTAATAATATCTATAACATATTGGAAAAAAAAATTGGAAAAGTAAACAAATTGAAATGTAAAACTATATCACTTATAAGCTGCTCCGTCTCTTCTTATAAGCTTTTATTTTCCATCTTTTTTAGAAGCTTCAGACAGTGACCAAAACTACTAATCTAGATGCCGGAGAGAGGAGACAGACTAATACTATATACACAAATAAACCCTCAATTGACCCCCCCCCCCCCCCCCCCCCCCCCCCTTTCTTTTTAAAGATGCTTATAAATTTTAAGATTTAAATTATTTTTGGCTTGTGATTTTGTTAGAAAGGTGGCATGGCCAAAACCAGTCATGCCAAACTAGTCTGCAATCAAGAATCAGTATACTTTTAACACATAAATGATCAAAAGTTTAATCAAGTCTTGATATTAGAATAAAAAATCTGAAGGTGTGTAAATGTATATCTGTGTATCATTTCAAAGATGTGTAGCTGACAAGAAGCCATTGCTGAGAAAACGGGGGGGGGGGGGGGTCCTAACAAAGAAGCTGCTGGTGTTCTCAAAACAAGACTGTCCACCTCAGAGTCCAGACCTCAACATCACTAAAAGTATTTGAGATTACTTGGGGTTACTTGAGAAGCAGAAAATGCAACAAACTTCTAAACTTTGGAGGTGTGGAAGAAATATCAATGCAGACTTTTTTGAAAGCACAAGTGTCTGGATAAAAATTGAAGATGTGATTAAGCCAAAGGGAGAACACATCTAATAATTTGTATTATATGTAGTTGTTGATGCTTCTGTGCATTTTTCCACATGTCCAAACCACCTCAACCTGGCCTCTCTGGCTTTATCTCCAAACTGCTCCACCTTCACTGTCATTCTGATCTGCTCGTTTCTAATCTTGTCCATCCTTGTCACACCCAACGAAAATCTCAGTATCTTCATCTCCGCCACCTCCAGCTCAGCCTCCTGTCTTTTAGACAGAGCCACAGTCTCCAAACCATACATCATAGCAGGACGCACTACTGTCTTGTAAACCTTCCCTTTCACTCTTGCTGCTGTCCTTCTGTCACACATCAGCCCTGACACCCGTCTCCACCCACTCAATCCTGCCTGCACCCTCTTTTGGTTATTGTATTTAATCAACATATTCATAACCAGTAATTAAGCTGTACATGGCTGGTTTATTTTTGAGAGGAAAATATTAATAATACACGGTACATGTATATTAACATATGTTTGAATGTGTTTGGTTGACCTATTTATGCATGAGGCTGTGAGTGCTGTGTGTGTCTGTAGGTGTGTGGAAGTGAACATGATTTCAGTAGTAATTCTCTGGAGACTGGGCCAGTAGTGTGAGCTCAGTGCGAAGTGCCTGAGAGGCCGGGTGTGTGACAGGGAGATAAGGAAGCAGCCCCTGATGGGATTCTTCTCTCGTACCTCCACTGGGATCACAGCTCACACACACAAGGTGTTCTGGTCAAAGGTTTTTACGATGCAGTGTTTTGTAGTTTTCACTTTTCAGACAAAAGTGTTTGTCTCTGGCTTTGCTTGACCACAGGCGTGTGTGTGTGCATGTGCATTTGAGTTGGTCCTTCCTTGTGGCTCATTCAAATGAGCTCTTTGCTCTCTCCCCTGCAGATATATACTCATTGGCCCATTTCACACAGGTAGCCTCCACCCAGCAATGTTACTCAACACTCGTAAAAATGCAAGCATTGTGAAAAGCAGCTGATCCAGCATTTTCCCACCTCAATTTCTTCAATGAATAATAAATCTATGTATGTATGCTAGAAGTTAAGTAACTTGTTGATTTGCTGAGGTAACATACTTGTATACAGATTTCCAGAGTAAAGTTCATCTGAGGTAGAAAATGAATATCAAGCACACTAAAACAAAATAGCAAAATTACTCCAACCAGATTAAATAATGATCAAGGTGAACCCACATTCCAATCAACTGTAGAGTGTTTATTTTTTATTTTAGGTTAACCTTGATGGCCTTCAGCTTTAGGGTAATATACCAACTGCTGAAAGTGCACAGTTAAGCAATACAACTTATCACTCATGTTGAGTATTAACAGCGGCTTATATGCTGTGATGGCAGAATGAGTGACCGTATCGCAGCCTGATCAAGGTGTCCTTTGAGGTAGGTTTGTGAATTGGATTATGATTGTATCAAAACTCTCCTATATCACAGTACAGGATTAGAATAACTTTTATGTTTTAAGCTATTACACTTGGACTAGCAGAGTATATAGTTGGGGAGCAGCTTATATCTGAGAACTGCTGTTTAAGTCCTGTGTTTTTGGCCTTGATTGAAAAATTACACCCGACTGACTGGCTGAATTTTACATAAATTAGTAAGTTACAAGTGAGCATGGAGACACGCAGTACTGCAAAATTTCAGCCTCTTGAGGAAATTAAATTTAGCCATTTGTATAGTCTATGAACTTTTTTTTTTTTTGGTTCAGAACAGCACTAGAATTACTACAAACAGTATAAGAAAAGTATTGATTTTATCTATGGTGCTTTACAAGCAAAAACCCAGTTGTTATTTAGATAAATGTTTTGAAACCAGTTAGACTTTTACACAGTACTGGACATCCTAATGTCTAAATGTTCTGAGTTGTGGAAGTAAATGTTATAGTGTAGGTAGACAGTCCAGTAGTTGATTAATCTGCTGATCATTTTATTAATGCTTCAGATGATCTAAACAATTGATTTTCCTAACAGAAAAAGAGACTGTGGGGTGATGCAATAGGCTGAATTTCACTTGAATAATTTTTTTCATTACAGTTTAACTGCTTGCTAAACAGGTAAATCTGTTGTAATAGTCCATGCATAGAATGTCTTCTAACCCTAATGTGAATTAATCAAATTATCTGGTGTTGCATCAAATAAATACAAAATACTGTATGCTTTAGCAATTTTAATGTTTTTAACAAAAAAGAATTTAGAATCTGTTGAAGGTGTTATTTACTAAAGCATGGTTTTCTCCTCTCTCACTCTCTCTCTTCCTCGCTCTCACCACATTCTAAGAGGTCTTCCGCTATGCATTGGTTCCATGCTTGTTAGCATTCAGAGAAGCAGGGCCTGCTGTGTTGGAGTTTAATCAGTGCTGCTCGCTATCAGAGGGGCAGAGTGCCTGCTTTATAGTGGCTATGTCACTGTCTCTACACTACTTGTCTCTGGAGGTGACAGCTCTGTTAATCTCACTTCCTGCCATATATACCAGTCACTCCTTCTTAGTGTGTATGTGTTGCTGTTCAAGCTGCATCTGGGTAGACGTTGGGAAGATATGCTATGATAAAATGTGTTGTGGCACTTAAAGGTGTGTAGAGTTAATATTCTGTAGTGTAGTTTGAATTGGACTGCAGCCCAGTTGGTTTGCTGTGTCAAAAGGCAAAGCTGAGGCCTCAGATCTGTTCCATAATGAAATGCTAATTCTAAGCTGAATTCTACATAGGAACTGTAGGTGTGACCATGTCACCATCACATGCAGGGAAGAAAATAATTTTAAGGGCCACTGCTTGTGTCTTGTGTTCATTTAATTCATTCAATAATTTTGAATCAGAATTTTTAAGACCGCATGATCTATGGGCCACATCACTATCACATACAGTCGATAAAGTGAAAAGCTCCCAGCAGTGCGTCCCTGTCTCCCTCCCTCATTTCCTCTCCTCTCTCTTCCTGTGTAGGAGGAGGCTAAGCCATGAATAAGCTACGGCAGAGCTTCCGCCGCAAGAAAGAAATGTACGTGCCCGAGTCCAGCAGACCGCACCAGTGGCAGACGGATGAGGAGGCAGTGCGCAGCGGCAAGTGCAGCTTCCCAGTCAAGGTGATTTTGTCAGCGGCATACACTCCACATACACTCTGTCACTGTCTGTCTCTGTGCCTTTTTCTCTGTCTCCCAACCACCTCCTGATGCACTGTAAAACATAGTGATCCTGATTCCCACTGATGGCACAGAATGACATCACATTATGTTACAGCCCGGTCAGCATTCTGGAGCTCAGAAATGTCTAGCTTTAGTGTACTTGGGCTGTTTTATTGTTCACATTTACTTTTATTTGCCACTGAAATTTCAGTGCGTGCTAAGAACTCGGGGGGCTAAATGGTTTGGAAATAAATAAGCCAATAAATACCTGGTAGGTTAATGTGTAATAAATTAGTGTTGCACATAAATAATGTCTTGGCACACAAGCAATTACAATGGACAAATGTCTCAAATGATGTAGCAGTATGGGAGCATTGTGCATTTTCAGATGATGAGGAAAAAAAGTTTGATGGCAGTAAATTGATATACCATTTGAAGCATGATAAATTTGAGTAGTAATCCCCAATATGTTAGTAATGATCTGAGCAGCTACAGATCGTTTTACATGCATGCTTTATCTTATTAATGTTTCTTTACTAACAATATTAATCTATTGTTTTTGGCAGCAAATAGTCAAATCTTCTTTTGGAATCACCGGTGAATATTAGAAGCCTGTAGAAAGGCCCTGGGGCAGACCTAGTGCTACTATACTCAGATGTTGCTTGTACCCCTGTTGTGGCCACACAGGCAGCCCTCCGAGAGAGCACTCTGTCAGAGTGGCTCTCCTCCAGTGCCAGTTTTTCTGTCTGAACAGCTCATGCCTTCACCTCACCAGCCTGTCTGTTGGTCTTTCCACCTCCCTGTCAGCCGTTCCCATCAAGGCCCACTGCTGTCTGTCCACACACAGCATAGCTCACAGCCTGTTGGGGCAACACGGTCCAGGCTTTTGGCAACACGGAGTAGAGATGGTCTGCTTCTCCTGCTCGTATGTGTATATGTGTATGTGGTCACTTCTGCTGACCAGGGAGGGGTCAGAGGATGTCAAGAGCAGGTGATGGTGGTAGGAGTAATGCTGGGAGTCGTGATGTTTTTGAGCAGGGGGGAGACAAGAAATAAGATGAGAAATCAGCCCAGGTCAAACAGGTTTTAAAGCTTCACTCTACTGTTTATTGTTTAGCTTGCCATTAAGAAGAGGAAATCACAGACCTCAACCAAGAAAGAGCAAAAGTTCTTTGTGGTCTGTGCTATCTTTTCTGTTTACTGTTGCCCAAGGTAAATTAAAATTTAGCTCTGTGGCTGAAGAAGCCCCTGAAAAGTATTAGGCACTAGGGGGATCTAGTGACCTCATGATCTAATGAGGATTCTTGATTTACCAGCATGTTTTATTAATTCATTTATGTATTTTTGTTTTTGTTTATAACTTCTTGTATTTTCATATTAATCATAAAAATCAAGTGTTCACTAAACACAAGTAGTGTTAAGCTAGTTATGTACACTGTAAGGCAGCACAGTTTGGTGACTTTCCTTCTCAAACACACCTCATTCAGCTTATCTGTTTGGATTTAGTGAATGTGTTTGAGTAGGAAAATTCTGTATCACTGACCATTCAGGATAGAAGTTGAATACCTATGCTGTAAGAGTGGGTGATGATGGAGATATGTTATGGATATTATCAGTTCTTTCACAATGCTAACTAATTGCATGTTTCATATACAAAAGCTTTAAAGTGGCATAGCTCTCTGGTTTCTCTGTCAGGCAATCACAAGTTTGATAATATAATTGGCTATGCTCAGTTAGAAGTATAGTCTTGTAGTGAGAACATTTTGGGGACAAATGTTTTATAGATCTTTTATAGATTTAGGGCTACATGTGGGTGGGGATGTAGACCTACTAGTGTGAGAACAAACTGAGTGGGAAATTTCTAAACCAATCGCCAAGTGGAGCTCAAAGTAGGGGACAATTATGCACTCATCAACATCGTCCAACTGACAACAAGCGTCCTGTTATTGTCCAAGGATATAAGAAAAGTTAGCAAGGGGGCATAAAGTCTAACTATGTATGTAAACATGCATTGCGTGTGTGGAGAATGAATTCCATTCAGTAAAACTTAACATCTCTTGACAAAAGTTCTGTTAAACCAGAATGTATTTTAGCTTAAAGATTTCATTGCATACTTAAAAATGATGATTCGTTCATGAACACGCAAAGAACGCATTGCATGATTAAAGGGTTCTGTGCATCATAATTCTTCAAATTAACAAAAAATGTGCTGTCCTATCAAAAAGATTCTGTGTGAATGCTTTCACAATGCAAAGAACCCTTGATTTCTTGGTTCTGTATAGAACCTTTTTTCTTTACGTAAAAAAACCCTTGATGAACCATCATTTTTAAGTGTAAAGGCTAATGATGAAAGTTGGGCCTCTGCCACCTAATGTGATGAAACCAAATCTAGCAGTTTTCCTGAACCATTCATTTTGAAGAATTAACTTGGGCTAACAGTAGGGTTTCCGTTGTCCTTGTATACTTTTGATGGCACTACTGTATATCTTTTGCAACTTGTCAAACCTCAGAAATACAAAATATTGTGATGCATTTTGTAAATCGTGAAGGTCTTTAACAGTAATGTTTTTGTACACCTGGTACGCTATGTAGTGATATTGATATCAAAGTAGAATGTAGGTATTATGTTAATGGTGGTGATATTACTGTGTATACCTCTGCCATGGCCCAGATTCCTGTGCTGTCAGTAGCAAGTTTGCCTTCTTCAACTTCTCCCAGCTGCTGATCATAAATTACCTCAATACTACTAACATTTGAGATGTCCCACTTTTTGCATGCAGTCCTCTACCTCTTCTTGATTGCTTATAACCTTATAGGTAGATTTCATTTCATTTACTTGTTTTACAAAGTTGCTTGTAAGGCTCTGTGCCTTCATTAGACAGGAGAAGCAAATTACTGTTTCTGGAACAGCAAGGTCTGTCCTTTCCCCCCCTCCCTCTGTCTCCTCACTCTCTCTCACTGTGCTAATGCAACCTACCTTGCTAGCCTTGTGCATTCATCCCTCTCCCCCTCCCCTTTTTGTCTCTCCATCTCTGTTTCTCTCCGTGTGTCTCCCTCATTCTCCGAGGGGCTATGTGGGTTGAAATATTTGAAGTGAGATTACTGCTTGGTGCCTTTTAAACAGAGGGGTTCTTGGTGAGAGAGACAGAGAGAGAGAAAAAAAGGCAAAGGAGAGGCAGTGGGTCTGTGAAATGGGTCTGTAGCTAGTCTGTGTGGTGTGAAACTCCCCCCCCCCCCCCCATAAACATTTGCAGTTTGAGGAGAGTGAAAAGGAAAAGCCCAATTCCACGCTCATTACACTAGCGCAGCACTCCCTCAGGACTACAGTTTATTCTGCCACAAGGGACTAAAGCTGTGTGTGTGTGTGTGTGTGTGTGTGTGTGTGTGTGTGTGTGTGTGAGAGAGAGAGTGTCTGTGTGTGAGACATTAAATTTGATACTCGTCTCATTTAATGTATTTGGAACTGTGAGAAAGGGGACAGCAGTCATGTGGTGCTTCAGCTTATTCTCGGTTTGCTATTATAACAAGAATACGCTGAGTAGGGCTTCTGTTTCTTCAAGCTGATGCTCAGCAAAAGTTAAGCAAGTGTGTCTTTTTGGATAGAGTGGCTGGAAAGTAGGATGATATCTGCATTTTTCTCTGTGGTAACACATAACTCTGTCCTGTTTAGACTGAATGGAAAATGGCTGCTTACATGGCTATAGGCAGCTGGTTTTCCTGCTCATGCTCAATAACTGGTTCAGAGCCAGGTATAAATAGCAGTGTCAGATGGGTGGCTTCTGTTTTGGAATGAGGCTAAACTCAAAGACCTATTTTGCCATTCTTCCACAAGAGTGTCTGACTTTTGTGCAGAGGACTACAAGGAAAGTGAACTAATGACTTTGCTTTGAAAGGCATTGCAAGCCGACAGTTGTAGGGCTGAACAATTTGCGATGCAATTTTTGCAGTGCAGTTTTTCTTGCCAGTATTGTGACTTGATGAGATTTACATCATGACTATTTTTTCTGTAAATTAAGGTGCAGACCTGCTTCTTGGGGCCAAGAACACCATAGTATCTACTCCTTCTGAGTTAAGGCTTGAACACTGAACATGCTGTGTCAGACTGCCTGTTAGTTTTGGTTGTGATGTCACAACTCTGGATTGTTGCCTCTGATTGGTCTCCCCTGCAAGCAGTTTACAAACTCTGTCATTAGGATTAAATTTCCCCACTTAACTTACGTGGACCGTGTTGTTGGTAATGTTGGCTATTAAAAATGTTTGCAATTGGAAAATTCTTTAAATTGCAGTATTGATATAAAAATGAGTCATTTTTTTTAGACTTGACTAGCTGTCAGTCTTTTCTTGCATGTATGTCTTCAGACTAATTCATTTCATCCTCTATGTAGGGCTGGGCGATGCAATATAATTACCACTCCAGTGAAATATTTTGTCACAATACGCTTTTATGAGTATATTATAGATATGCTCTTAAATAACACTGATCAAATGCGTGTTTCATTACAACGAGAGAGTAATCAGGCCTGCTTTGATGGATTTGGTGATGTGCAGTATGTAAAGTGTTATATGAAAACGTCTGTGTTTATACTTTTGATAGTATTTTTAAGTCCTTTTCTGGTTCTATCCTGTCAGTTTCAACTTAGCAAAACAAGGCTAAATATTGTGATACGTATATTATATTGTGATATTTTTGCCTTATTGCTCACCACATCTATGTGTGTGTCATGAACTGAGAATAGCTATAAGAAGGCCTGAACTGGGTGGGGTCCTGGGGGAGGGTGAACTTTGTATGTTCATTAAGGGAAGGGATAGGACTTCCTTTCGGCACCACACACAATAGCCACATGCCTCCCTGCCTGATCTCCGATCTCCCTCAGGGCCTTGTGGTGAGGCACAGTCAGTAGGGACTTGTGAGAGGGCATTGTGGGTAGAAGATGGCTTCCTCTCTCTGAATGACAGCAGCCACTGGTCCAGTAGCTGCAGGCAAAAAGTCTGCCAGTGTGACTCTGATGGGAGGAGCAGGGGGAGATGAATCACAGCCTGTCACTACCTCCAATATAGCTAAACTTTGTTCTCTCTCTCTCTCTCTCTCTCTCTCTCTCTCTCTCTCTCTCTCTCTCTCTCTCTCTCTCTCTCTCTCTCTCTCTCTCTCTCTCTCTCTCTCTCTCTCTCTCTCTCTCTCTCTCTCTCTCTCTCTAGTATCTGGGCCATGTGGAGGTGGATGAGTCTCGTGGCATGCACATCTGCGAAGATGCAGTGAAGAGGCTGAAGACGGTAGGTGTCTACTGCACAAACCTCTGCTGTCTACAGGCCAGGAACTCTCTGCTGCACTCATTTCTTTCTCACAATATACACGGATGCTAGGGTCTGTCTACTAATACCATCTGATCCCTGTACCTGCTTTTGTTTTTTCTTTTTTCCCCTCTGTAGTAGTTCCTTGCTTTCAAAGGGTGAATCGCACACTTCTCATCTATTTTAGGTTCACTGAAATGCTGGAATCATCCAGCTCTTGTGGGTACCAGCAGGCTTTCTCCTGAATCCTTCCTCTGTCTCCATACCCATCACCTCTAGTCTGATCAGTCCCCCCATGTTTGTCATCAGTTTATACAGAGAAAAAAGGCACTCTTGGACACATTGCTGCAATTTTGAGGGGGGCATTCTGATTTTCTTTAAAGGGTCAAGTGAAATTTTGGCTAGTATTCCTTCAAGCCCTTGATTTGACTCGAGATGTATTTAGATTTTTCATCACAAACCTATGGTGAGCCACCCCCCCCCCCCCCCTTTCAGTCACACAGCATGCATATTTTCAGCCATCTTTGCCATGTTTGCAGTTTATTGGAATCATCTGCAACTGGCATGTAATGATTGGTCATTTTATCTCATGATACCTAAATATAAGTGCTTGCTCCATTATCTGTTATGGTCCATTAGTTAGCTAAGTGAAGCCTGGCCCTTATCAAGTTTAGTTAATTTTGCTGCCTAGTGTGCAAACCTCTAGATCAACAGTCTGTTCCATTTTTAAACTTGCCACGCCCCACACTTCCGTCAGCAAGTCAGCGCTCTTGTTGCTTGTGTATGACACATACAAGGTTGTGCAGGGTAGAGAGGAAGTCAGTGAGGGAGAGTTATAGAACTGGTGGCCATGCAGCTCCTTGTAGCATGAGGTCACTTTGTGCTGGATCTGCCCACCTCCGCCACAAACGTCTGGCTGACTGTTCCACCCTGCTCTGAGACGTCTGCTCCGTCCAGTGACGTGAGCGGATGCCTCACCGGACATGCCAGCCTGTCACCCAGCTCTCCTGCAAAGTGCCCCTGGGGACAGAAATGCGTGAGTTTCCTGTTTGGCCATAGTCCATTGGGACCTTTTGTAAAAGGGAAAACATGCAATATCTCAGGGGGAAGGAAACCCGCTGCACTATTCATTTTCCACGTTGACGAGACTTAGCACGCCTCCTCCATCCAATTTAGAAATTAGGGTTGATGGAACGCAAATGCTACCACAGCAATACATTGCTCTCTTGCGCTCTCTCTGACTTTCTTGGATCCTCTCAGGAAGGTGAGAGGAGTAGTGAATGTCCAGGCAGGAGACACATTTTTAATGGCATTAGTGCTGCAGGCTTAAAGATGATGGCTGCTTTTAGAAGGCCATTCTGCTGCTGGTTAATGGAGATTGTGGCTTTCGGCCCAGTTTCTCTTATGCTTGCACTCTTTCTCTTTCCATCCTTTTCTGTCTGCTTACCTTTTTCTAGTTCTTTATTTCTTTTGATCATAATAGTCAGTACAAAGTCTACTTGATTGAGTCCTGTTTTGTATGTCTATTCTTGCATTGCTTCCTGTCCCTTTCCTGGTCTCTTTTCTTTATGCTGCTCGCACTAAGCAGTGTCGGAGTCTCAAGCTAGGAAACTTTTTTCACAGAACCAATAGTATGTAGAAACAAAAAACGGATAGATATGAGTCTTAAGGCCGCAGATGGCCTCTACTGTCATTACATAAACTCCCACTTGTGGATTTCCTCTGATGTGGGAGGAGGGATTATGTTTAACATGATAAAAACATATTCCACATTTTAATTACTCTTTGACTTTTGATCCTGAATTAGCCGATGGGATTCCTTCTCTTTATCTCAAGCTGTAACTCGCATGGCTCAATAAAACAGCCAAGCATGGTCATCAAGAGACAGTAGATTTTGCGTAAAAAACATATCACATGCTTATGCTTAGTCACACTACCTTCTTATCACTGCCACATCCATATACGAATACTCCTGGGCATGTTTTACCCTGTAATGTATAACATGCATATGCAATAATAACAATAAGCACATGCTTACTGTCTCTGATTGCACTCTAATATGGCCTAAATGAGGTGCTAATGGTGATGGTAGTACCTTGCAAATAATTGAATTACTCTTGTAATACAGAAGAAGAGGTGGATGGAAATTTGGAAGAGAGTATGTGTTTCTACACTCTGTCCATTTTAATCAGATCTGCTTACCATAAAGGGCCACTTTGTTGCTCTACAGTTACAGATTGTAGTTAATTTTTTTTTTTGTCTGCATAATTTTTTAAACTCCCTTTTACCTGTTCATCGATTTTCAGGATCCCCACAGGACCACCAGAGAGTAAATATTTGGAAAGTCGATCGTTCTCAGTGACCACACATAGCAGTGTTACTGGATTTATTTAAACGGCTCTGTCACTGCTAAGCTGAGAACAGTCCACCAACCAAAAATATCCATCCTACAGTGTCTTTTCTCTCTACATCTACAAGGTAGTTCAATATGGTATGGCTGTGTCATAGAGTGAACAATAAAGTGGGTGTAGTGTTCAAAAATGCAAGCAGCACTGCTGTGTCTGATCCTCTCGTAAAAGCACAACACACACTACTACATCAGCGTCGCTGCAGTGCTGAGAATGATCCAGCCTCCAGAAAGAAAAAAAAAAAGAAAAAAACGCTCAGTGGTGGTCCTCTGGGGGTTGTGACCATTGTGTGAACAGCCATTACAGTAGGTTGAGAAACAGATGGAATACAGTCTGTAATTGAGGAATTTAATTCCAAAATGCTGAATATTCATTGTCACAAGTTTGGATGTACACATTTTTGTGAAAGAACAGTTGATGGTATTAATCATAATACAGCTTTGAAATTTCTTGTATTTGGAAACACCAATTTCCAACAACCTAGATCATGAAAAAAGAAAACTCTTGTGTGGTCTGTAATGCATATACCAAAACCCTCCTTCAGTTGTAGAAATACAAAATGCATCTGTATTGTAAAAGAACCTGATAAAATGGGCAATGAATGTAGATAAGTTAGGTGTAATAAATAACCTAATAAAGTGACAATTGGGTGCATGTGGGTTTTAAGTAGGAATGACTCTCTGACCCTCTTGGACTATAATGAGATTTCCTCTTTCTTGAGCCGGGCCACTTGATTATTGGAAGCCCATGTGTCTTAAATGCACACTTGTGTTCACTGATGTCATCCCACTTCGCTCAGGCTACTTTTCACATGCTGTTTTGCCTGCTGGGCTTTACTCAGAACTTTGCACACAAGCTGGCATTTGGGAAACTGTAATGAGAGGCCTCCTTCTGACCCTTGATAAAGATCCACGTGTGTGTGTGTGTGTGTGTGTGTGTGTGTGTGTGTGTGTGTGTGTGTGTGTACCAACAGTATGTTAGATAACTGTGGGTGCAGAGATAATTGGATACCTTGCTCAACGTGTAGGTGTTTAATTGAAGCACTGGGGCTGATTGGTGGAAGGGAATGGTTTACTGTTTGTGACAGCAAAGGAGAGTTACATCAGTTTGTTTACTCTGTTACCATGGCTGTGTGTGTGTGTGAATTGAGTGAGTAAGCATTCTTTGCACTCTGACTCAGAGCTTTGAGGAAGGAGACAGCAGTGTGACATCACGCAGTCTGACAACTGACACGTCACTCCCTGTCCTGCTGATTGTCATGTTACTTCCTGGCTCCTGCAAGTTGTAGTATAACTTCCTGTTGCTAGACTAATACCTTATTCCTGAGTGGTGCTAATATAGATAGCATTGTTTCTTAAAACAGAGCTCCTGCTGTTAAGCTTCAGTTACTGAACAGAACCTGAAACTCTCCAGGCCTTTTTTTTGTCAACCAAACATTTGTTGTATCAGCATAAGTAGGACACAGGGACTTCACTGAATCTCTCTTTCACATGTAGATTCCAGTTTGAATTTTGTCTCCTTTTTGTTGGTAGTCCTTTATCTCCTCTATTTTACCCTAGCTTTTCTCTAATGTCCTACTTGTGACAAGCTTTCTATCTCTGACTCATTGACTGACTGTGCTCTTCATTTCTTATCATACTACCATCAGCTTTCTACAGGCCTTTCAATGGCTGTGTTATTACCATTCATAGTCATCCCTTACATTTGTGTTCTTGTGTATTTACTCATGTAAAGTTGTATGTGTTATTATATTTTTTTTAAGCAGGTTGTGATCACAATGACCCGCAAAGAGACTCTTTAATACCCCCTTAGCCCCTAATGTCCCCTAGCTGAACATCCTTCACTTTATGATCGTAGCTTGCCTCCTGTAGATGTGTGAGAGAGTGCATGACTCATTCACTTACGTTCTGTGTGTATGACTAATGGTTCCTTAACCCCTTCTCTCCATTAGACATAACATACCCTTAACTACAGGCTCAGTGACAGCTTGTACAGGTTTAGAATGATTTTAGAGGCTGAAACAGGTAAACCGCTGCGCAGGCATATGTTAAGGGTATGTTGCTTAGCTCACCAAAGAGAGATGGAATAATTACATTAGAGGAAGTGCTATACCATGAGGTGTAGAACAGTAGATCAGCACATCATGGTAAAGCACCTGCTCAATTGAATTATTGCAATTATACCACAGTTTTGTTATACTTCTAAAGACAATGATGACAAAATTGTAGTTCTAGTAAATAAAACATTTGAGGATAAGAGAGAAAATGTCTGAATGTGCATGAAATGTGCTTAGACATAGTCTTACAAATGAACAAAGGTCAGTTACATAAAAGATCACATTTGAAAACTGACCTGCTCCCAATGTTTTATGTACAAAAAAATCTACCAGAATCCTGCTCGAAGCCAGATATTTGTTGCGTCTCTTCAGACTCAGGTAAGGTAGCAGACCTTTACCTATGTCTGGAGAGAACCAACTGTGGTATAATGTTGTCCAACACGGAGAACTACAGTCTGCAGATCAGAGGATGAATTTCGCAACTTCTGAACTTTTTAATAATAAAAAAAAAAAATACATGTATAACAAATAACCTCAGCTTCCCTGTTCCATCCTGCCTCTCTGCTGGTGCTGATATTTCAGTATGTTTGTAGAATTAGAATGAAACCAAACTGAAGGACTGAGCCGCAAGAGGTTCTTCTGAAGTTTGGCTGGTTAAGTGATTGACTCTTTCTTTTGATGTCACAGTTTAGATGTGGTCTAGAATCAGACATAGTGGACATCAAAGCACTTGGTGATGGTCCCCGCTGCTGCCAGTAGGCATGTTACTAACCTAATGATAATAGTAATAATAACACCAATAGAGTTTTTTCATAACATCAACAAAAACAGCAACACCTGTGATATGATCAACAAGACACATTGAATGACTTACATTTTGAGATTGTGGCCTTGTTCACCAGCTAGAGGTGTGTGATTTTTTTTTTTTTTTTTTTTTTATTTATTTATTGCCCCCCCCCACACTTTACTCCTTTGCTTTCTTTCACCCACTCTTAACCATTTAAGTTCCTACAAACCTCTCCCCTCCCTCCCCGCAACATTAGCCCCCAGATATACCCCTTGTGTTATTTGGACACAGGATTTTGAGTAGCACCATCTGTAACACTGTCCTGCCTTGTCCTTCCAACCCCATCCCCCCAACATCCCTTTACCAAATCTTCAATTCCAGGACAGAAAGTTCTTCAAGGGCTTCTTTACAAAAGTAAGTTTTGGTGTGGGTGTGGGTGTGTGTGTTTCCTTCCCTCTCTTAATTGTTCACTCTTCAATCACTTCTGAAACAACAGGAAAAAGTGGACCTCATTCTATCTCTTTCAGTATGAAGGAAGTGTGTGTGTGTGTGTGTGTGTGTGTGTGTGTGTGTGTGTGTGTGTGTGTGTGAAAAAACTGTTTAAAGTACAAGGGGAAAGTGTTCAGACACTTCTGTTATTTAATAAATGTTCAGTGTATATATCCACAACAGCTTTACGCACAGTGGCCGTTATTCAGTAAAGTTGCATATGGTCACATCTGATTTGTAAAATCGGACACTGACCTTTGTATTATTCATCAGTTTCTTTGGCTTAAATGTTTAAGAACCTAAAAGAGTAACTGCTAGAGTTGCAGTTAACTAACTATAGCTATTATCAGTATCATCCATAATACCAATGATAAAAAAACATATTTGTGCACATGGCAATCCAGTACAAAACTGAATGCAGATATTTGCATGCACATTGGTATAAACAAATACTGCAACTAATCCATGTTCCAATTAAAGGCATAATACATCGAGCTGTTATTTCATAATGACACCACCCCAAAACAATAGAAAATACAGCTCGATCAGAAGAATCTTGTGCGTTGCAGTAGTACAGAAGAGTGTATTTACACACCACAAATCAATAACATCAGTACTTCAGATCTATAGTCCAAGAAGTGAGTAGCTTTTTTGTGGCATTGTAGTTCAGTTTTGCCTTCAATATCCAAGGATTACAAGAGTCCCTCTTATTTCAAAATCCTACAGAAAATTTTATTGCCACGTCTGATGATCGTGTTTGCAATTCAGAGTTGTGCGCAGTGCACATGAGGCTAAGCAGAAATTAGCTAGACATTTTCCCCCAGGTAGACTGTGCCAGCAACAGGTAGAAGTGAAGCCCAGCAGCCTGTTTGCATATGCTTTGGTCTTGCCTCAAGTTAAGCCGCTTATGATAATTAAAATAATAATGATTACTATTTTATCTATTGCACTCTTAAACATTGAGATTTTATTGTGAAAACAGTTGGTGATTCAGTTCTAGATATATGCATTGGAGGTACAACCTTGTTTGCAAAAGTTGGGATGCTGTACATATTGTAAAAAAAATAAGAATGCAGTGATGTGCAAATCATTTAAAACCCTATATTTAATTGAATAATACAAAGTACCACATTTCAGATGTTGAAACTTGGAAGTTTTGTTTTCTGAAAAATATATGCCCAATTTGAATTCGGTGCCTGCAATGCATTTTAAGAGTTGCATTTTAAGACGAGGCAACAAAAGACTGGTAAGTAATGATTAAAAAAGACAAACAAAAAAAACATCTAGTAGTTAATTGGCAATATTCCAGTAAAATGATTGTGTATAAAAAAAAATTGTCTATAGTACATTAATATTATTAAAAGATTCAGAGAGTCAAGAGAACTCTCTGGATACAAGGCCAAAAAACAGTATTGGCTACTCTTGTTCTTTGGAACTTTGGGTGGCACTGTATTGGAAATTGACATGATTCTGCAGTGGAAATCACTGCACATGCTCAGGAACACTTCTGAAAACCATTGTCTAAAAACAGTTTGTCGCTGCATGCATTAAAAGATGTTGCAAAAGTGGTGAACATGCCCCCACCCCTTCTTCTTATTTGTTTTTTTTTTTTTTTTTTGGAACATATTACATGCGTCAAAATGGGCATATATTTTTCAAAAAATTTAATTTCTCAGTTTCAATATTTGGTATTTTGAATATATACTATTTTCAATTAAATACAGGCTTTACATGATTTGCACATTGCATTCTACCTTCATTTAGCAGTGTTTTTTGGAAACTGACTCCTATATTAAATAATAAAATCAAATGTGTCTGAATACGTTTCTCCTAGCTGTAGAGTGAGGGTATATGAATTTGTATGGGGGCACTGTGGCATTTGCAGTGTTGCTGTTTCTGTCCTTCGTTTTCCTCCCCTTCTCTCACAGGGGTCCCTTCACAGAACACACTGACTCACATTCCTCTTTTCTTCCTAAAAAAAAAAAGTGGTATTGATGTTTCTTGTTTGCAGGATTTGTTTGTAGATGAAGGCGTGTCTGTGTGGATGTTTTAATGATCAGAAGTGTGAAAGCACTAGATTCCTTATATCACAACTAGTTTCAGTATTCATCTCTCAGCCTCTCATTTTGTACTATATTTTTCTCCCTTTCTCTTTCTCTCCCCATAGGCGGGAAAGAAGGCAGTCAGGGCTGTGTTGTGGGTATCAGCTGATGGCCTCAGGGTCGTAGATGACAAAACAAAGGTAACTCACATCTGTATTCACTTAACTAACGTTGAATGAGTTAAATAGAGCACATTGTAGAAATTCATGTTTGTGCTCATTGCTTTTCACGTATTTTTGCTGATTACTTTTTACGTGCTCATTCTGCATTCCAATATACTACTGCTGGATGGAGTAAGAAGTATATTTGAAGTAAATCCCTCTGAAACTACTTGTAAGCTGTTTTTTTTTTTTTTTTTTTTTCTCTCTCTAACCAAAGCAGCAGTTTAATAGTTTTAATAAGAAAACTGGGCTATTGTTTTGAGCCTCTGCTCAAGGTAAACAATCCAAGCTGTACTCTGTCTTATCTGACACTGTATTTTAAACAGTCACTTCTCATGTATGGCAACTATTCCAGAAGACCTTTGGGTAATGTGGGTTTTTCTGCCACCTGGTGGTGGCAATTCGTAATGGCTAATAAATTAACCCATATTGAAGTCTGTAGAAAAGAATACAACGTAGATTGAAAATGGTTAAAATAATTTGAATGCGTTCTACTTGTCCTCCTTCCAGGATTTGATTCTGGATCAGACGATAGAGAAGGTGTCATTCTGTGCTCCTGACCGGAACTTTGAACGAGCGTTCTCCTACATCTGCAGAGATGGCACTACCCGTCGCTGGATCTGCCACTGCTTCATGGCCATTAAAGATTCAGTGAGTGCTCCTTTTTACACTGAATGATGCGCTGAAGATGAAAGACAAACACTCTTCAGTCCAACCCAGCCTGCTCATGCTTTTATTGATGATCTAAAGCGCCCTCATCTAATTACGAGTCCTTTCCAGTCTGAATGCACACTATTGACGTTCTTTCTTGTGCTGACCTTTTCTTGAGCCTTGTTCAGCTACTGCTGTCCCTGTCCTCTTCCTGAACTTAATAATGGAGTTAGCCCTGGTGCCACTGGAGCTAAATGCCCAGTGCTGTTGAATAGACTGCAGTAATCACTGACCTTCCTTCCACTGCTGTGCTAATCCTATTTCACTTAGTCACTCTGTGCTAACTTACTTTCTTAATGCAGCTTCTTGCTTTGCTGTTAGATGGGGCAAGAGTAGAAACACTGGCCTGATCCTTGTGTTCATGTGCACATGTGCGTGTTTCAGGGAGAACGCCTGAGCCATGCAGTAGGGTGTGCATTTGCAGTGTGTCTGGAGCGAAAGCAGAAGAGAGAGAAAGAGTGTGGGGTCACGGCCACTTTTGACGCCAACCGTACCACGTTCACACGCGAAGGCTCCTTCCGTGTTACCACGGCAACAGAACAGGCTGAGCGAGAGGAGGTCATGCGGCAATTACAGGATGCCAAGAAAGGTAGGTTTGTTAGTGAGAGGGACTAAAATAGAATACCTTTTTAATAGAAATCCTTTAGAAAGGATTTGGAATGAGATTGTAGTTGTCAGGTTATTCAAGTCAGCAGTACAAGATGTAAACAGGCTTAGTTATTTGGCTGGCCTTAAACAGTATGCATCTATAACATAATTGTTATCAAACTAAAGTAAAGCCATTTGCTGTCCCATTAGCACACGCAACAAAAGCACATCAGAGTGGAATACCAGCTGTGCCATGTGCTTTTTTTTTTTTTTTTTTTTTTTGGGTAAATTCAGTAACTCGGGTCACTACTTATGTCTGCAGAATCAGAAACGGTCACAGGGAGCACAGGCGGCAGCGTAGCGAATCCAGTCGCAACCTCCTCTCCTTCTTCTTCCCCACCCCTGCCTATGGCCTCTCAGGAAGCCAATCCCCATGCCATCCCGCGCCGCCATGCCCCTGTGGAGGCACTGGCACGCCAAGGCTCCTTCCGCGGCTTTCCAGCGCTGAGCCAGAAGACCTCGCCCTTCAAGCGACAGATGTCACTCCGCATGAACGACTTGCCCTCCACCATGCAGCGCAAGTCTGACTTCCCCATCAAAAATACAGGTTAGGGTTGCTGAACGCATGCAGTGTTCAGCTGTAGTGATATACAGCTCACTGTATGCATCATACTTGTTTACATATCCCAGCGCCTTAAAAACAGTCCTGTCAGTTAATGTGTGCACCAGTTTCATAAGAGTTCCTGTCCTGACCACTGAGTGCACATCAGCCAAAATTTTTGTATGCATATTTCAGAAAATATGAAGCTATGTATGTATGTACGTATGTATGTATTTTGTTCTTGGAGTTTATATGCAGATATTAGGATTCTGCTTTTTAGATAAATGCTACAAAAAACCTTTCCTTTGTCTCTCAAAAATGGCTTATGAATACATTTTGTAAACCCAGTAACAAAATGTCTGTTTAAGGTATTTCCAATAAATGAAAATAATTTTGCATTCAATTAATTTACAATTTTTTGGAATGGATACAGCCAGTATGTAGATACATGTGAGTGCATTTGCCTCAGGAAATGTGATTTGCATTGTGCCTTAGCCTGTGTTGTCCTGTCAATCAGTGCCAGAGGTAGAAGGTGAAGGGGACAGCATCAGTTCCCTCTGCACTCAAATCACATCTGCCTTCAGCGGCCCCCCTGAGGACCCGTTCTCTTCAGCACCCATGCCCAAACCCGCCTCTTCCCCACAATCACCAGCTGCACCAGGTCAGAACCAAAAATTCTTGTGCGGTCACACTTCTGCAAGAACTCTTCTTCTTAACATGTCGTATTTTTTTTTTTCTTTATGCATATGGAATAAGTTTGTTTAAACATGAAAGATATATAGATTTTTGTGTGTGTCTGTGCCATACATTGTTTTCAGTCTCTAATTTATTCTAATGTCTAATGCTGTAGTAAATGGCTCAGCTTCTGCCTTCCCTGCTCCTGCTGTCACTGTCACTGCTGCTGCTGCTGCTGCTGCTGCTGCTGCTAACCCCCCGACCTTGCCACCCCCATTACCAGCCAGAGACACTAACCCCTGGGCCAAGAACCCTGCTGCACCCCCTGCTCCTGCACATCCAGGTAAGAATGCTTAGATGCTCTGTTCACACCTGCTATTAACGTGCATCCTGGGCATTCTGATCATAAACAGACAGTGATGAGTGCAGATATGAACAGGGTCCAGTGTGTCTCAGAGACGCATTGTGATCCAATCTCTCAAACCACCTTTGGAGGTGGTCAGGGATGCATATGACCACATAACATTTATAGTGTGAATGCTAAAGCCTCTGATAATCCTTAACAACAAAGAAAGTTGGCCATAATTAACTATAGCAGAGCTAAAAGTAATGGTGCAGTGCAGTTTTCCTCTCTACCATTTGTTTATAAAATGCTTTAGCAGTTCTGAGCTAAATGTGTGTAACAGCTTCAACATTTACACAAACGATGGACATTTCTGTCTGACAATAAAGACACAGTGAGAGTCTGACGTAGTAGATGTGGGTTGTACCCTTCCTCCAGCCACGATGTCTGATCACAAGTGGTCACTCGGGGTGTGTTTGAGACAAATGAAATGCTGGGTGTAAACAGATCTTGCTGTCCATGTGCGATCGAGACTGATGTTGATACCATATGCGAACTGGGCCAGAACTCAAGCTCCCTGTCAATGAAGTAGAGAACAAATTATGAAATTGGTAGTGTAATTCATAGAGGTCTCCAAATTTCTTTTGTTTGACAACTCCTAATGCAGTAGTAATCAAATCTGCTCCTAGATCTCCCACACTGTGCACAATTTGCCTCCAGCCCTGATTTATCACACATACTCTAGCTAATGGGCTTGTTTGAGAGGAACTGTACTTTGCCTTGATGGTCGTTGAGAGTAGCTGGTCGCATTTTGGGTTGGATAGCCTAAAAGAAAGGACAGTTTAACTGGCAGCACTCGGTGTTAGCCGGCAGCTCTCACAGTCTTCACTTATTAGATATTCCTTTACTTTGAAGAATTCAATTCAGTTTTTTTTCCCCACATGAAACCACAGACACTACACATTTAATACATGCTGAGTTTCTTGGTGTGGATGATGAGCAAAGAAATTGTGTGTCACAATGCATGCATCACCGTATTTTGATTTACAGACAAAATATGCTAGTGGTGCCAATACTTTTCATTAAAAAATATGAACATGATTTTTATTCAACATTTCACACCTTAAACTGCACTAAATCTGATTAAACAGGATTAATTATGCTCTCTTTGTAATGAAACATGCAGTGACAATATCCATGATGTGCTCAGAAATGCATATAGGTTTTCACAGTAGTGGTAATGGGCTGTGTCGCCAAGCTGTCTCTCAGCTTGCGCAGCCAGATACTGAGCAACTGCGGTGTATGGCTCTGAAAAAGGAAGCCGTTTCAGTCCCATAGTTATGACATATGTCATTGTGACACATCAGTGGCACCAATGCCCGTCTAACAAAGTAATCTAAAAGGCATGCACTCTACCAACTAGTGTGGTGTTCATTCAAAGAATCCTAATAATTGACTTCAGAAAACCTTGATTTAGCTGGATGGAATAAATTGGAGATGAAACAAACAATGCAGGAAGAAAAGACTTTTGACTGCAGATGATTTATAGTTACCTATAGGCATCTATTTTGCCCCTGTGTTCTTTTTGATTGTTGTTTACTCAAGGTAAATAATAGTGTTTTTTTTTTTTTTTTTGCTTTGTCTTCAAAGGGGGTGACTGGCCCAGTCCTACACCTGCAGTGGTGGCTCCTACTGCAGCGATTGCACCTCTCACCGTCCCCACAGCCTCTCATAAGCGCACGCCGTCTGAGGCTGACCGCTGGCTAGAGGAGGTGTCCAAGTCTGTACGAGCCCAGCAGCCTGGGGCCAGGACCACTACTCCTCCCACCCAGCAGCCCTTCTCCGCACCCATGCCTGTCCCTGTAGCTTCTGCTGCCCCTGTAGCCTTCATGCCCCCCATGCCCTCAACTGTGCCCAGTCTGCCCCCACACCAGCCTGCCTTTCACGCCCAGACACCAGCCTCGTATCCAATGGCCAACGGGCTCCCCTACGCCCAGCCAAGTGTACCCGTGGTCGGCATCACCCCTTCTCAAATGGTGGCCAACGTCTTTGGTTCGGCTTCGCAGACCCAGCCAGTGCCAGTGCCTGTGCCTGCACCTGTTCCCCAAACCCACACACTACAGCCCTCGCCTTTCTCTACTCCACCTCTGGCGCAACTGGATGCCCGAGGTGTGGGAAGCCCATTTGGCAAACCCCCCTTGCCTCCAGTGGCAAATCCAACAGTGTTTCAGCCACCCAATGGTAACGCTACGTTCAATGGCGCAGACAGCTGGCCGGCTGCCTCCTCCTCAGCCCCTCCTCTGCCAGCACAGCACCAGGCTGATGCCTTTGAGGCTCAGTGGGCAGCCTTGGAGAGCCGTTCAAGGCAACGCACCACCCCTTCACCCACAAACCCCTTTTCAAGTGAGCTCCAAAAGACCTTTGAGATCCAACTGTAAAAAAATACATACTCTGGGGTACGTGAGAGTCAAGAAGCTGGCGTAGACATATGAAGGAGAAAATGGATAGAGGGTGTGTGGGGAGGGATTAAGAGACGGGACCCCTTTGACACTCATACCACTTCAGCTGAATATTTGTCTCATTCCCTTGCTGTCTGTCAGTCTGTGTCAAGTGTTAAGTGTGAGCTGACAAGGAGGAATTCAGAGGCCAGCAGTAAACGTGGGGAGAAGTCAGTGATGCGCAGGTTCTTTTTTCATTCTGTCTGGTGCAACTGTGTCCGTGTTGGAGATGGAACTGGATCAAGAGCTGACAATGCCTCTTGACCTTTAAAAGGAAAAAAAAATGCAGCCTGATTTGGAAATGGACCCTTGCAGCTATACATTCTTGATTTCTTAATCCTGCCTCCGTGCCCTTATCTCCCCATAGTCCAGCTCACAGCACCCTGCCCCCCGCCCCCACCCCCCACCCCAAACGTGGGGAAGAACGACTGCTCCTTCAATCAGAAGGTCAGAGGCACTGAGTGAAGAACTGAGCTTCCAGATTTGAGAAGTTTTCATAAAACTTCCTAATCAGAAGAAGAAATGAAAGAATGCCAAAATCTTTATTTTTATGCATTAAGTATATTTTAAATAGCTTTGGAATATAACAGAAAAGTTGTAAGTAATCTTGCCAAAGGTGCAGGCTAGCTACAGTGGAAATGATTTTGTGTGTATACAGGAAATGAACATATATAGATATATCTATAGAAATTTAAATATATATTCATTATTATACACATTGAGGTTTTAACTTGTATGTGCTATATAAAGAGAGACTGAGAGTGAAGGCAGTTTTTGTTTTGGTTTTTTTTAAATTGCTGTGCATCACATCCCATTTTGAATCCCTCTGTAAATAACAAATCACTGCAACTACAATCATCTTGGACTGGGAGATCCATCAGTGCTCTCATTCTTTATCTCTGGCATTTTATTTTGTTATTTTGTACCATAGTGCTCAGTATTTTGATTTTTTTTTTCCACTGTCTATATAATTGAATGTTTTTAGGGTTTTGGGGGGCTTTTAAAATTAATTTCAACACTATTGACAATGTCCTCTCCAGCCAATCGTTTTGAAGTTATCTCTGCATATTGCACAAGCACTATTCTAGTTGATTTGGCCATTTGGTTGAGGAGGCTCACCTTGTGCCATTAGTGAGCCATAATACCACCAAACAGCTGAGATGATACAACCTGTGGTTTTAAACTGGTTGCATTTAGGAGATGTCAAAAGGTTATTGGAATGTCTTCTTTTTATCAAACCTGTGGAGATCTTTTGTTCTGTTTTAGCTTTTTTTTTTTTTTTTAATTATTTGTTTGTTTGTTTGTTTTTCTCCTCATTTTGTAAGTATTTCATTATTTTATTCCACTTCTTTCCAGAAAAAAGTACATCTAAAAGATTGAATAAAATGATGGTGGTGGAGGACAACAGTTAAACACGTATCTCTTGTTCTTTTTGAATGGTGTGATTGTATGACGGTTAGTCTACAAAATGCAAATTTGAACTATTTTATGAATCTGTTTCTTAGGTAAATTTTGATTTGATTGACTGAATAAATATATATGGCACTTGACTGGACTCTGCACAACTTAAACAGACTTAACCAGGTCTTAAAAGGGGAATTTACTGGATCATCACAAGTTACTCTTTATTGAATTACCATTCAGTTTTCTGTGTGAATTGTATATTTATCAGAGTTTGGGGTTTAGCTTGTGTTATTGAAGGGGGGGGTCCACCAATTTTTCATAATTCAGCCATTTATCTACCATGTAAGCAAATTAATTCAGAGTGGTTTGATGTGAAAAGGTTCATTGTTGAGAAACTCCAATTTTTATACAGTAGTAGTGATGGGAACTGGGGTCATGAAGGCTGCAGCACAAACTTATCCTGTATACTTGAAAATGACAGTGAACCTGTACATGGCTTCTGAGTTTTATTTTTGAATATAGAATTTTGGGAATTGTAAAATAATAATTCTGATTATTCTGAAGGAAGAAATGGGCACTCTTTTGTCTTAGAACACCTTATTGTAAAACAAAATCTTGGGCTTTAGGCAGCATATTCATAACTATTTCATAGAGCTGGGTGATTGATTGAATTTTAATTTATAACTCTGGCTTCTGATGATTAAGATAAGACTAGGGAATAACCGTTATTGTGCCCTGTTCCATTTCACACTGATGCTCTTGTTTTGTCTTGTTATGAATCTAACGCACCCCTTTCTCTGTCAGTGGGCCACTTTTGCCCCTTTCTAAAAGCCCAAACTTAAGTTTAAATAAGTGCATGATGTTTCCAAAGTCAATGAGTAATCATGTAAAATAATTGTGATTATGATTTTTGCTGTGATCAAGCAGCCTTATCATTTCGTCTAATAACTTTGTGTGGTAGATCTTAGAAACATTACACATGAATGTCTAGTTCCAAGCAGCACCACTGGGGGCAATTGCGACGCGTTCGTTAGCATTTCACATGCAAACACTCAGAATGACTTCATCAGAATCAATTACACACATTAAATAAAAATTCGGTGGATTTGCCCTTTAACCGGTTTGCCATAATCCTTCCTCTAGCTGTGGGGGCGCTGTGGCGCGGATGCCGCACGTTGTTCCTTGGTAGATATAGAGGAGGAAGAAGAGGCGGTGCAGCTGTTCATTATCCCAAGCGAAGCGAGTGTGTGCGGGAGAGTGCGTGTTTGGATCGACTCAGCTCCTGGTGAGTAGCCTGGTTAGCTGTGTGTGTTACATGGCCACTCCGCGGCTGAGGAGCTATGAAAGGATCTGGTGCTGTCAGCGTTTGTGCGGTAATTCCGTAAAGCTGATTTACGCAGCAGTGAGCGTGCGGACGAGCGGCTGTGCGGTCCTCCCTCAGCGGCCAGCCAGCCTGAAGAGCTGCAGCGGTAACGCATCCGATCATAGTGCTGTGAAAATAAGATAAACTCCGTTTAGACTCCGTTTACAGCGCTGTTAGTTCAGTTACGCTCTTGAAGGCGGCGGTTAGGTAGGCTGAGGAGAATGCGACGAAGCTGAAGTCGCTTCAATAAATAAACAGGACTGGAAATACTTTAAATATCGCATTGGAGTTTGAAGGGGGATCCCAAAAATCCGTGTAATTCAGTGGTTGAGATGTTAAACTGTGATAAGAAATGTTGCTTGTACAGAAACTGCTTTTTTCCCCAGTGGTGAAGAACCAGAATTCCAGATATATTAAAGCTGAAATACAGTCATTTATCTGCTTTCCAAAACGAACCTACACGTGTCTTCGCAGTGTTTGTATATAGCGCTGTTAATGGTAAAGAGGTTTATTTGGGGATTGTTTGGCGTTAGAAGGCACCATAATAGTAATGGCTTTAAACGAAAGTACGTTTTAGGCCAAAGATTAGTTTCAAAACTATCGCAGAGCGGTGTCTCAGGTATCAGACAACGTATCAGTAGCCAGTTAACGTTAAAGGTTTGTCACGGGGTGCTTTGTAGCGACGTTAACCCAGATGTTTTGGACGTCTGGTTCCAATCAACACCTCTGTGGAAAAACTCTGCTTTAAGTTTCTCTACAGCGGAGCATTTCACGCCAAACTCTGAAATTAAGCCTTACTGTAAAGACGGATTTACTTTTACGGATTTTAGTAGGTGTAACCACCAATTTCAGAGCCGTGTTTGTCGGTGAATGTAGTTAGCCAACTAGCTAGCTAAGGTCCCTGTGAGTCTCTGTGTGAACACTGTACTTAGACGTTGAAGGCCAGTTGCTACATGTTATAGAGTGGTAACAGTCCGCTCGCGTTAAAGTTTTTCAAATTTTCTGAGCAATTCAGTCCTTGAGATGTAAACAGTCGTTCCCAGCGGTTTGATGTGAAGTGGTTCGTTGTAGAGAAAGCTACAGGCTCAGGTTTCTTTACAGTGCTGGTGATGGGAGCCAGGGGTCGCCGTGTCTAAACACGGATAAAGCCATTTAATTTACTGTCCAAAACCACCAGTGAGCCCACATGTCTTCTGAGTTTTTATATGTAATGTTGATGATGGTAAAATGGCCATAAATCTAAAAAAATATATATATATTTCTTTAGGGACTATTTTGCCTCAAATTTTTGCCTAACCATTTTGTTAGATGTTAAACTCTTCAGATGTCTGGTTCCTATTACCACCGCTGTGAACAGTTCTGTTTTGGCAAGTTTCTCTAAAATGTATTTTATGTGCACTACACATCAAACTAGTCTGAATGACAATGTTTGCATCCCAATTATTTAATTATGTTCAGTTTTTGAAAATTCAATGGAGTTTCCCTTTAACTTTCACAACGTTAAGTGGAAGCTGTCCAAGGCCTCGCTGTGATATAGCTGCTCCTCTCTGTTGGAATGTTTTCCATGTTTTCTTAGCATGTGTGTTTTGTATTGCCATTTGCACGAAGCATTCAATTTGTCCTACGTTGTTTGGTGGTCCTTAGCTTTAGTTTGTGATTCACGGTGCAATTTATATCCTTGTTCTGTATGTCCAAGCAGGGAGCTGCTGCAACTGCAAAGATGTCTCGACAGAGTACCCTCACTGCAGCAGTGGCAACCATGTTAGGAGCCACACTTGGAGGCCTGCTCCTATGGCACACCATATACACACAGAAGAGAAAAGCCCTGAAAAGCCCCAAAAAGTCTGACCCCTTACCTGTAGAGCAGCTTGGACCATTGGAATTCAGTCCAACCCCAGTTCAGCTTTCACAACCGAAGTCAGCGGCACCACAAACTCCGAAACGTATTTCGATGCCCTCTGTGGAGAAGTTGCTGGAGGTGCCGGCGGTGGTTGTGAGCTCAGTAGAAGAATGGGAAGAACACTGGCCGTCATTCCAAAAGGACCTAAACGTCTTCCCTGTCCTGGGTTTGGACTGTGAATGGGTAAAGAGCATGCGTGTAAGAGGGGTTCTACAAGTGTTGGGAGTTCAAATCCCCTGTTCTTGGAATTTGTCCTCCTTCACAAGGTGTTTGTTTTACCCCTAGGTGTCCATCAAAGGCAAAGCATCTGCAGTCTCCTTGCTCCAAATTGCCACATACTCTGGCCGATGTATGCTGGTCAGATTGCTGGCATTTCGCAATGCCCAGCTGTCTCTGCCCAAAGGCCTCCTGCAGGTCCTGCAGGACCCTCATGTGCTGAAGGTGGGGGTGGGCTGTTATGAGGATGGCAAGCGCCTGGCCTACGACCATAGCTTGGCTCTTGTGTGTGTGGTGGACTTGCGCTACTTAGCCCTTAGGCAAAGGTAATAAATAATACTTTAGTATCAGTTTTTATGCGTTTGATGACAAACATGACAAATATTATCCATCACCTATCATTTGTTTAATTTTCAGTCAAAATGGCCATTAGGAGAAATTTGTTATTCATTTTTCAAGCAATATTATTTCCAAAATTAAAGTTCAATAAATGAATACAAGATATTACAGAACAACCATGCAAGACCTGGCAGATCACCAAACTGTCACCGTCGGCTAAAGTACTTGATCAGTATTTTAAAGGATTCATCTTTGAGAGGTAGAAGAAAATCAGGCTTCACTCTTACTTCAGATTTGAGAATGTCCACAGATGTTTCTGTCTGTGGGAGGACAACTGAATCTGAAAAGATGTGCAGCTGTCAATAAGCCATTAGTAAGAAAAAGAACTAGACAAAAATAAGAATTTGAAATGCAACTGAAACTGGACATCAGGTATAAGGTAAGGTTTTATGGGCTAATGGGTCTAAATTTATTATTAGGATGACTCAAATAATGAGAGGCAAAAATGCAGCCAGCCTCTGAGACAGAACTTTGAAGGTTTAGAAAAATATCATCGCACATTCTTTGGAAAACTGACAAGTCTCCCAAAAAGAATGGAAGCTGTAATAAATGCACAGGATGGACACTGAATACAGGAAAAACTATACAATTATAATGAATTGTAGGAACTTCTATGTAATTTTCTGTTAAGTAACTTTGTTTATTGGACACTGTGAAATCAATAACATGTTTATTGACTGAAAATAAAATTAATGAAGGGTGGTCTCTGAATTTTGCTCGGTACTGTATATGAAATGGGCCTACAGTGGTCTGTTCTACAGTGGTAGAGGCCACATAAGGTTTTGTTCATTTTATTTTTAGCATTGACCTTAATGCTGCCTTTTTTATTTATTTATTTTTATAAAAGTGTTGTCAGTATTCAGGCTGAGTCGTGAAGTTACTGCAGGCATGTACATCAGTATAAAGACAGTTTTGCTTTCTGAAATGTTGGTGAGATGAGTTTGTGACTGTGTGCTTATGTCTGAATGGTGCAGGTATGCAGCGCTGAACAATGGGCTGAGTCTGAAGTCTCTGGCTGCAGACCTGCTCAACGTCACCCTGGACAAATCACTGGAGCTGCGCTGTAGTAACTGGGAAGCCGAGCACCTGACCCAGCAACAGGTGGGTTGTACTGAACACTGAGCAGTTTTGTAAATGTTTTCTCTGTTGCTCTTCTGAAATACCATCTAACTCTGAGAAAATGATCTTTCCAGGAGTTTGAAAAATCCAGTCTTTATTTAGAAGTAACAAAGAATGTGAAAATCATTCTGGATTCAGCGGTGTCACACTAAACACTAAACTTCCTTTGAGAGCTGCAATTTGCTGTTGGTGCTATAAATGCTTCTGATGTAAATTAGATCTTGGTCCCTTTGTCTGAGATGGGTTCTGATTGCCCACTCTCGTTGCATTTTGTATTTGATGGCCATCGTTCAGAATCCTCCTGTTTCCTGACCAAAGCGTGAAAGCTGCTCCTTTGTTGTTGGGACCTTTCTTTGTAACTGTGATAAGTCTTTTGGGATGCAGTAGTTAACTTAATCTGATGAGGCCTGACCCAATTTCTCATTTTTGGGAAAGACCACTTATGTCTTGCATAACTATTATGTATTTATTTATTCAGTGTTTGTAGATGCTGTAGAATCACAAACAGAAAATATTGATGTACAAACATAAACCATGCTGCTTCTCGAGTCTCTTTGTGCTGTCTACATTTGGATTCAGTACAGTTTCATTCAGCAGAAAGAAATGTGCATCGTTAGAGCTGACTGCACTTTATTAAATGTAAATGTCCTGGCTGACCTTATAGACGTCTCATCTCTTTGCATGTGTAGATGCTGTACGCAGCACGTGATGCCCAGGTGTCCGTTGCCCTCTTTCTCTACATGCTGGGCTTCCACTCTGAGCCCTGCCTGTTAAGTGAGGGAGAGACCACCTACTCAAAGCTGGCCTCGCACTGCCATGGTCTGGTGGACGTACCCTTTAGGACCCACAGTGAAGGAGAGGAGGGTGAACGCAGGCGCAGAAACCGCAGGGCCCTTGTCGACAGCCCCAAGTCTGGAGACCAGCAAGTACCAGACCCCCGCAGAAACAAGCGCAAACCTCTTGGTGTTGGGTATTCAGCCAGGTATAGCTGTTTATAACTCTACAATGTCTGGTTAAGGCAATAGGTTGCTGAAAGGTCAAATTTATAACATAATATTTTACACATCAGCGGTCAGCCAAGTTTCCTTCTTAAATTTTTCACATCTTTTAAGCACATTCATTTTGCAGCTACTGCGCCTAATGCTCTTAACAGAATGGACAAGTGTATCTCAAAGCTAAAAACAGTATTAGTAGCCACCTTGAAGCCTGAATGTTGTCCATTATATAGATAATCAATGCCATACAATATTGTAACTGCATTGCAGAACTAAAGAACTAAACTTAAGATGCCCTCTTTTTCTGTGACCATTTTTCTTTGTGTGCCTTTTAGTAGCATGTGCAGAAATCAAACCTTGCCCTTTTTCCCTTCCCAGGAAATCCCCCCTGTATGATAATTGCTTCCTTCATGCACCTGATGGCCAGCCACTCTGTACATGTGATAAGAAAAAGGCAAAATGGTATCTGGACAAAGGAATAGGAGGTACATCACAGACAAACTGACTCAGTGTTTCTTTTGTGGGCTTGTTTTTTCCTCCCTAAAATTTCTGCATAATTCATTCGTTGATGTAACAAATTAGTGGTGTGCAATATGGCAAAATATTAAAAATAAACCACTTTCACAATATCTAGACACATTCTGGTACTAGAAACATTTATTTTTACTTTTTTGTAATAAAACATGCAGTTGGTCAGTGTTCTGTTAGTGCTGTTGATATCCACAATATGCTTCATATGTGGGTGGGATGTCTCTCCCTCTCCTCCATCACTCGGTATGTTTCTAGCCAATACGGGCATCTGTTAGCTTACTTAACCGAATTGGCAGGTAGTCTTCTCCTCAAAGCCTGTTGAACTGTCTCTAATTCAACACGATTGGACAGTTTAAGAGATGCAGTAACTGGCTTCATTTGTCTCAGAGGAAACTCCTTCTGCCCTTCAGCCGTTCAGCTTGACAACAGTGTGTTGAAGACGAACTGGTTAGTGGGTGGATTTGGCAGAGGCTAAATTGAGAGAAAACTGTGTTTTTAAAAAGAAACCAACAGTATAACAGAGTTTATCATGATAATGATGAAACATTGTCCACCTCTGAAATAGTTTTTCAGAATGTTTAATTGCATTGCATTGTAGAGATACCATTTAGAAGAATTATGACTTAATGATTCTCTTGAATGGTGCATGTCGTCTTTGTCGTAAAAATATATGTATTTTTAGTTTTGTATTATTTATTTTAATTCTCCTTTAAGCAGCATTATTGTGCATGACATGAGAATAGTTTGTTCCACAATCTCATTAAATGAGAGTCTGCAGAGTGTTGATGGGTGCCTCTGCCCTGTTTCTCAGAGCTGATGAGCGAGGAGCCCTTCATCGTGCGTTTGCTGTTTGAACCATCAGGTCGCCCCGACTCTCAGAAGGACTATTACCTAACGGCCAAGGAAAATCTGTGTGTGGTGTGTGGAAAAGCGGAGTCCTACATCAGGTTTGTCCTCTGTTGCTATAGTGTGTCCATGCCCAGTTCTTCAGCTGACTGTCCATGCATATGTCCAATCTGGCATGTACATCCAATAGAAACCACTAGATTTAAGGTTTTGTTAAGAGGCCCCATGCATTTTGTCATTGTAAGTAGAGAAATTCTCCAGCGGGCTCTGCTGTTTTCTTTCCATTAGAAAGAACATTGTTCCACATGAATACAGACGCCACTTCCCAGCTGAAATGAAAGACCACAACTCCCATGACATCCTGCTGCTGTGCACTTCCTGTCACGCAGCGTCCAATGTGTATGACGGCTTCCTTAAACAGCAGCTGGCTGATGAGTTCGCGGCCCCTCAGGGCTGCGAGGAGGGTGTGAGGATGCTGGAGGACTCAGGCCGTCGACGGGTTCGTTCGGCTGCACGTGCCCTCCTCAGCGCTGGCGAGAGCATGCCGGACTCCAGACGGAACGAGCTCCAGACAATCGTCCGTAATTTTTTCTTGAAAGAGGAGGAGCAAGACAGCGAGGTCACAGATAAGATGCTGCAGACAGCTGCAAACCTGGAAACCAGGTGAGGAAAAGTGCATTAGTCCTGTACCTTTTCAAAATGATTTTGGTTCTCTACTGAAGAAATCGCTTGTATGTATTCATACAGTCCAACAGAATCTATTTTAACATCTGACTTTCCTTGCGAGTGTTGAATATAAATAGCAAGTACCTTAAAAGAAAGCATGTTTATTGAATATGGTAGTGAAATAATAGTTCCGTGATGTTTCTTTCTTTGCTCCAGTGGCAGGTAAAACATTGTACATTTTGACATTCACTGTTTATTAACCTCTTATAACCAGTTATAACCCCATGTTTTGCCACACACATCTGTTACTTAGAAGTAGCTCAGCTGGTTTGCGATGAAGTCCCTGGAGTTACTGAATAATGAGCCTTGGACCTGCCAACCTTTACACATTGTGTTGCAGATGCATAGTCTGACTGATTTGTGTCACTGAACTAAGAACAAACTTGGTGACAGCTGAGTTCAGTTGTGCTCATGCAGTATTCAAATCTAACAGCAAGAGACTGCAGCGTGTAGCTTTCTGAAAAACCAAAGAATAAGAGTTCAACCAGTCATAGCAGTGGGTTCAGTCATTTCAAGAGACTACATATCGATAGCAACACCAAAAGTTTGTCGCTGTCGTTTCCCCTCTTCACTCCGTCTGGCTGGGAAGGTGGTGCTTTTTAACTACTTTGCAAAGGTAAATGGGTTGGAGTGGGTGTGGAAAGTTCAAATTGTGAATTAACGTCTCAGACCTGTCAATAATAATATAAAAAGTGCACTCCCTCCTCCGGTCATTAACCATTTGCCCTTGTGTACATTTTCTAAGGATTTTCATCTAACTGTTGTCTAGAGTTGTTTGTGGTGTTATTACTATGAATTGTGTGAGAGAGAGAGATGTTGGTCTTTTCTGTTTAGATTGTTCAAATGACTTTTTCTGCCATTTTCTTCCATTCAATTAGCATTGGGTGGAACTGAATTATGGATAAATTAGTGCTGAGTATTCAAGTATCAGACACAATATGCTCCTGATAAACGGATATAAGATGAAAGCCTGAGTTCTCCGACATTATCTCTTAAAGGACCATTGTCTGGGAGACTGTCAGTCATTTTGCGCTCTGATATGCCCATGCACTTGTGAGCAGGAAGCAGCTTGGAATTTTTGGAGCAAATTTACTTGATTATTGATTCATATCTATTTCTTGAATAGCATTTCCGTGCATATCTTTACTGTTAAAATGAAATACTAAACATTTTAAAGCCATGTTGACAAGGGCTTTAAACCTAAATAAGCAAAAGTTTTGATGTACCTGACTTCATACAGCTTTGACTCAATGTGCCTTTTATGTGCCGTCTCCTGGTGTGAAACTCTTTTTGAATGGAGTAAAGGCATGATGAAAGAATATAAGAAGGGGAAGTGCAGACCTACGCCACCTGCTGGTTGCATTCAGAAAATTCTGAATCACCTTTCATGCTGCCATAGTGAAATTTTTGAGAATGGATTAGTAATTTTTGAAACAAGCACAGTAGCAGTGCACACAGTATAATAGCGGAATACTTGGAGGAGCAATTGAACTGTGAAGATTGGAATACAATTGAAATACAAAACCAAAGCCTCAGTGCAAGTGTTGCTTTGTGTTACATGGATGCTCTGGAGTCTAAACTACCTCTGCCTTTTAAAGTCAGTTAATCATGTGCATCATTGACGGTGTTGAATGGCATGTTGTACAACATGGAATGTGCATCACCACCTCAGTTAATTGTTAACCTATGGTAACACAAACAGCAGAGGATCACTTTCCTACACAGACAGCAACATCTAACCGTTGGAGAGCCTACCTTATAACCTATGTTTCTCATGGGATTTTGCTGCAGAGCAGCTGGAGCAGGCTACAGGATAAGGCTTTGACAGATGTAAGGGAAAATCATTAGTAGAGTTTATTCGAATATTGACAAATTAAAATTTTACATTCTGTGGAAAAATACTGGCTGTAGTATGTATACTGGGTACCGTGAAAGCTTTCTGATCATTGTTTAGAGGGGGGAAAAAATGGATGGTTTAAATGTAAATAGCTTAGAAAATTTGCATAACACCCCAAATGTACATAACACCCAAATTTGACTTATAATTCACTGTAATAGCATGATCCTCAGTAATTCCTGTCCACTCTGGCATCTGTGCCATCTGTTTTAAAGATAAATCCACTGCGTCTCTGTATGCTTGCAGGATTTTTAATGAGAATTACGTGCCCCACGGGTTGAAGGTTGTGCGGGCGTACGCTGAGCATGGCCTGCAGGGTCTGATCGATTTGGAACACCGTTGGCGCCAGCACTTCCTATCCAGCATGCAGCCCAGCTTCTTGCCCCCGCTCTGGTCCGTCGACCACAACCACGAGAAGTACCTACGCAAATATGTAAAGGACCTGGTCATAAACCTGAACTGACCCCTCGTGCTCCTCTGTCACACAGCAGACTTTTGCAGTTTCTCCCTGCAGGTAGGAGGGTTGCTGCGATGTGGGGTCAGACCCAGGTGGTCTCTCCCCAGTCCTGTGATGTCATTTCAGTGTGTTCCAAAGAGAGAGACTTGGCTGGTTAGTGTCAGACCTGATACTGAATACTGTATGAAAGAAGCCCAGCTCTAGTTCACAGACTGGCTGTAGATGAACTGAAAAAGCAAGCCAGAGGTTCTCAGACTTGGACTTGGAAGTCACTGCGGTGAATGATGGATCACTAAGCAAGACAAAGGGGAAAATATAAGAAAGATGTGGGTTAAAGACATGTGCACACTCCTTTAGAAGGGGAAGATAAGAATGTGGTGGGAGAACAGTTCTCAGCTTGAAATGATTTTGATATATTTTAAACAGCTCAAACCGGCCCCACGTTTCTTAAAAATAAGTTTAAAAAAATGATATAGGTAGAAGTTACTGCTGGTTTGTGGCCCTATTAAATATTTTGAATGTGTGTGGTAAATCAGTTGTTTTGCCTTGTGGGGCTTTTGACTGTGGTCACGATACCCTTTTTTTTGACCCATATATGAAGAATTGGTGTTATACTATTTATGTCGATCTTTTATAATAGATTTGATATGACTATTAACTGGACATCTCCTTGAGGTTAACTTATCTGGGAATTTTTGGAACGCTGAGCTCTCCGGCCTTTTTTTTTTTTTTTTTTTTTTTTTTTTTTGAATGTAGGTTTGGAAGGATGTGGCCACTCCTCTAGTTTGTATTGTTCCCTGTCAGTCAGGACACCTCAGAGAGTAACTGTTAGTGCTTCTTTCCCCCTGACTTTAGTAGAGGAAAGTCCATCAGTTGACCAGTCCTTTATCGACAACATTCAATGGTGTGTAAGTTTCATATTTAACTATCATCTATAACTATTTATCTATAAAGTTTTGTACAACCAGAGAGATTCAGCCCTATGAGCATTAATACATGAAGACCCAGAAACCCACAATCCTTTAACAAGACACTGATTTCCACCTTGAACTAAAGAAACACTGTGGTTTGTCCTTTTTATTTACATTTGTCCAGATGTAACCCCTTTAAAAGCTGCAGTGTTTCCTTAAACATTTAATAAAATTATTTAATGTTGATGTCTTTTGTGAAGGTACTTTGGAAGCAGTGAGTTAAACCCTGTGCTGTAGACCCTGCAGGTTCCACTGAACACATTCTTACTTTAGCTCATCCCACGCACCGCTCCTGGACTGCGCCCCACCCAAAACATATCAACACAAATGAACACAAGCGTTTCCATTCACCATTTTACCTTTTATTATTTACAAAATCACAGTTAAATAAATAGTTTGTAAAAATGTGTACAAAAGATTTTCTCTTTATATGTCTTCAATGAATCACTAACATTACATTGGGTCACAGGAATCATTAGTTGTGATTTAACATTAATTTTTTTTTTTTTTTTTTTTTTACAATCTGGTACTGCGAAATTAAGGCCTCTTTGATTTTGGCATCAGAACAATCTGTCAGTCAAATGTGTCATAGTCAGAAGCTGTGTCCAACACATGCTACCATGTTCACAGTATTAAACTGAAAAAAGAGAATGACTAGGAAAAAATGACATCATACATTGAAAAGTGGCACCTTGTCACATTTAGGGCTGGTCACAGTTTACAGGGTTAAGTGCGCTGTATTGACTTGGTTTTAGTTCTAGATTAGTGCATAGCATGTTGGAGAGGAATATCAAATTGGCATTTGAAAGTGATAACACTGTATCCAGATATGCGGTTGCTGATGTCAGGTGACACATGGACATTTCACTTGGTGTGTGACAACGAATAATTAAATGTAGCTTTCTAACACTGGCCCATATTTATCAAACATCCCAGATAATAATGCTGATCTGATGTCAGTTTATGCCTTTTTCATGGCACTACATGGACTAATGAGGCTTGATCTTATATCATTGTTCTTAAACTGGGTGCTTGATAAGGCCTATTGTCTTTACTTAAATAAGAATGAGGTGTCACCCTCCAAAAATAATTACTGCTGAGAAATAATTGGGCGTCCACAATCCATCATCTACATGTGCAGATAGTCAACCTTAATGGGTCTAGTTCTGTCCTATTTGTGGAGTGCACAAAACATACAACTTTGTCATAGATTGTCAAGGAAAACATCAAACACAAATACAATAATAAAAAAAAAGTAAAACACTTTTCCCCCTTTTACCAAATTCTGTGTTCTGATCCTGCTTTCCCAATATTAAACTGATAAGTATAAATATAATGTGATCCATATTGGTGCATCAAGATTTTACCGCTTTGCCAGCCAAAGAATGACAAACTGATGGGATCACAAATACACAAAAAACAAGGACTAGAGGTTTGACTGAGGCACAACCACATTTCAGACCAACCATTCATTATTGCTTGTTTCTTTAATATATCATAGATTTTGTCTCCTTGTCAAATGACCAAACAGTGCACAGATGATGCAACGCCCGTCTCAAATGACAAAATGGTGCACAGTGATGCAAAAATGGGAGGATGCATCACAGCTGGCTATAAAGTCAGCACTAAAAATACCTGCCAATTCTTAACTGGACAATGTTGTTTTAATTCTTTATTAATTTTGGATTGGAGACGAGTCATTTTTAAGGAAAACAATCTCACTGATGCAGTAATAGGTTTTGCTGGTGATTTCAGAATGAAGCACATGTTCTTTGGGGGTAAACAAGCTGCAACATATTCCATGTACTGTCACCTGCAGATTATGCACACTTGAAGTGTGAGAATCTCCAAATACAAACTTGCTTAAACTGTACTGTATTTATATTTATATAATATATATTATATATAACCAAGCAAACTCTTCCCCTTCATACATGAGCTATCATACTTATGACACAAACACACACATACATACATACATACATACATACATACATACATTCAAAAAAGACAAGAATACACACAGGCACTCTGCAAATGTAACACAACATTTTTGATGTTGGCACAAATCAAGCACATTGGAGGTTTCCTTACTTAACACTAAACCAATAGTAATATAAAAAATTACTGTGGTGCATCTCTCAAAAATGCTCCACTCAATTTATTCACATCAGATTTCGCAAAGTCTAACTGCTACTTTTTACATTTAGAATTTAATTTATTTTACTTATTTCCAGTGCTTCATTTTAAAGACCTTTCTCATGCCAGTAAGGAACGGTTAACACTAGACTTCTCTTAGATTGTGAATGAAAAAATGAAGAATTTAGTGTCTGCTGTGTTCATCAGACAGTGTTATATTCAACTGCAGGAAATTAAATGCTGGAAACGGCACTTGTTCTCATCCTGGGGGTCTTACAGCTCTCCCTCCAGCATGCAACTTACTGCTTGTTCCAGTGAGTGACTCTGCTGTAGTTTGGGTTTGACCCCAGCCGCTGTCCCCTGCAGCCGCTGCAGCTCCAGGATGCTGTCTATAGCACTCTGCAGGTGCTCACTGAGACCGCTGTCCTCCACCAGCGGAGAAGAACCTGGACAAAGTGCATCTGAAGAGTCCAGTTTTGTCCGTTTAAGCCCTGGAGGGCACAATTCGGGAAGCAGATCCTCTGGACTTTCACCTGTGCACTCCAGCTTAGCCGTGGAATGTGGGAGGTCCAAATCGCAAGCTGTCCTGTTTGTGTCTGTGTCTGTATGACCTCTTGCCACAGCTTGTTTCACAGGCTGAGAGCTGCTCACTGGGGGACTCACCAAAGAAGGCTTAAGCGCTTCCTGTTTCTCCTGCACATCTCCTCCATTGGTTAGCTGCCCACCAGACGTGCGCTTGAGGCCGGAAGGGGTGTGTGGGTTGTCGCAGACAGAATTGTGGATGACTTTGCGAGATCCTGACTCATGTTTGATGGTGAGGCGGAGCGCCCCCCTGCTTCTGGAACGATACGTCTTAAGGCCTGGAGGCCGGTCTGAGTGTAGAGACCATGCTGGAGGAGAAGGAGGACTGCCTGAGGCATCAGCATGGCCTGAGGGCACCAAGCTGCGGTGCAAAGAGGCTTTGCGCAAGGACATCAGGAACGACTCTGTCAAATAACAAATGATGCACAGACGATTCGATTTTACTGAGTTACTATTCACCTGAGCTTAAGTTCTGGTAGCAAACAGAGATGTCATGAGGACCATATGTTTTCTAATACTGATATTAAATCCTTGGATATCAGCCGACACTCCAATATTTCTTCTTTAAAAACTACTAAGCTTTAAAATTTGCTATTTTAATTGAAGCAAAATGAGCTGTGCAATTTCAGGGCAGATTTGTTGAGCACCTAGATCAGATTTATTCTTTATTTGCCATCCAGTATTAGATATAGCATATTCTACAGATACCAGTCTGATATTGATACCCTTTGCCATCACTAGTAGATATAGACCCTCTCAACCTCTATCTTATATTATTTATTTATCACTTGCAGCTCAGTTGAAGAAATTCTGTTGAATATCTGGCTGGATTCTAAATAGTTTCAATTGATACCACATTTGTGCTCAAGTAGAAGGGAAAATGTTTTATGATTTTTCATAACACTTATTTTTGCATGTAGACATGGCATTTTGGTATTGATGGGTATCAATATTGAGACAATATCAGTAGAAAATAAGACTGGATACAGGAGAAAGGAGTCTGATGCAACCGTTAGCAAATCTATTCTGAAATAGCACACACATTGTGTGATGTGATGTTCGCTGTGTATTTTCTTCCTGTGGGGTAGTAGAGTAGCATTACAGACTACTTTCAGATGTTCATCTTGAGCCTTATTCGAGTTTAATTAACTTTACCACAGTAGAGTCAGTAAGTAATTTGTTTTGAATGGCCAATGGAAAAAGGATCTGTGTAATTTCCACAAATAGCCTGGATCGAAACATTATCGCTCATGTGTTCACGTCATCGTTATGTGACAAGTGCCATACTTTCAAACAATGAGCAGAAAACTGACCTGGATCTCCCCTGGCTCTGCGTCTCTCCTCCCCCAGTGAAAACCTCTCTGACTGCAGGAACAACCGCTCCAGCATCACCATCTCTGCTGAGGGACTCTCCTGCTGTACAGATCAATAACAGTTCTTGCATGATTTCATATTTAGTCTTAATTAACTTTTTGCACCATATAACCATATAAAAGTTCACAATTTGCAATGTATTGCTCAATTTCTAATTTATCTTGTTCACCCTGCCAGACGTACATCATTTTATCATTCCTCTTGCATGCATGTCTGCTTTTTTCTTTGGTTAAAATGTTGTCTAATTAAAAATTTAACATTTGCCAATATTTGTCAGTCTTCAGTCCTCATGTCCAAATGTTCTCCTAGTAAATCTTGGTTTGAAACTCGGCCTGTGTGGTTTAGTGATGCAATGAGTCAGCCCTTCAGTATTTCACATTCCAGTTAAACCTCTTGCACACCACATGCAATGCTCATGGCACTCTGAATGAGCACAATTAACAATAATAAATCTATCTATCCATCTATCAGGAAACAATTTCAGGCTGGATGACTGCACAGAACTACTGAATGGAAGAGATAATGTGCCTTTTTATTATTTAGGAGTATATATCTATGTGATACAATGTGTATGTACATAGAAATGCAGAAAATACTGGGACTCACCTGGGACTCTGCCAGTAAGAGCTTCCTGTACTTGTTCAGCATGTCTGTGGTACGGTTCAGCAACAGCCCGGATACATTCTCAAATTGCTTATCCACTGCACAGAGACAGATAATACTTAGTGGTGTGCAGTATTCATTTCAGATTGGCCTCATTGTACTTTAGTACATAGATAAGATAGCAACAAATATACCCTCATATACATACAAAAATAGAAAAATGAATTTCCACAACACAGAATTACCAAATATCAATTGATTCAAGTCAGTTTTAAGTCTTTAAAAGGTCTAGTATTAGAGGTCTAAAATGACTTTCTTGACTTGAGCCTAACCTGTCATGAGATCGGCATGGCTAGGTAAGGCTCTGGAGCAGGTATGGTACGGCAACAGGTGTCTCACAGCATCCTCTAACGAAATGAATCGGGAACGAGTATTTGGATTGAAAACAGCATTGTGGTCTGAACAAATCTGCTGCTTAATCCTATAAAAAACACATACAAAAGACATGTTGACCATGTTACATCGGATTTCTTTATCATTCTGAACTAACACAAGAATTTAGTGTCATTAGGCAAAATTAATTGTCCTACTAGGTCTATATCTACTACTAGATATTTTTCTACACTGAAGATGTCTGGGTCTACTGACCTGTACTGCCGCATTGCTGGAGTGAAACTTTCTTTTTCCTTCACGCTGACAGAGGGCACCTAGAGCAACACAGACTGTTTCATGAATGCTTTATGAAATAAAAGGTAATGTCTAATCCCATTTCTCTGTGTCACATGTGAGTCTTCAGATGCTCAGTAATTAAAAAACAATGAGCGCGTTGACATGCACTCAATAATCGGATATCAGCAGTTATCTGATTATTTAAATGGTCATGTAAACAGCATGGTCTAGAAACCCAATTAGCAAATCTGATAAAGAGAGCTGGATTTTAGCTCAGTAATCAGATTTGTAAACTTATATTTCAGATTTCTCTGTGCGCATGTGCGAAACAGATGGCAGTACTGGAAATAAACAACCTAAGTATATATTAACACATTTATCTGGTTACTGACAAAATTTGATTATCGCATTATTAAGTGCACTCAGTGTCTACTCACTGATATCTGCACCTGGAGGGTGGTTGTTATCTGTGTGCCCTGTGATGATACAATCTTGTGGCTTTCCTGTAGGTCTGGCAAGACAAGTTCAGCATCAGCCATCACACCAGGAGCTCTGAGTTCTGATAGAGGTGGAAAAAAATATCATCAAGGTTGAAAATTAATGTAATACAAATATTGGGAATATATAAGAATATATAATCTCTGTTCTGTCCACATTACATTTTCAAAAAGCAGTATTCAGAATACAGTTCCTTTTTCTATTTTTAGGTGAAAACGTTTCAAATTTATTTTTAAAGAATCACCATCAATGCTTTATTAACTATTTTAAAATCAGTACACGGCATGTAGAAGTCATGCTTATTGGATGGACTCTTAAGAGGAACTCTACTTTACAAACAACCTGCTCAACTTGATGAACCAATTACTTTTCTCAATGCTATTAAACTCTTTTGACAGATGATGGAACTGAACAGTCTCCTTTGTAGTAGATATTCTTAGCAAGTGATGAGTTTATCATTGATGTCACATCATGTGATTCATGGCATCATGTTACATTTATATCATGAACTGAAAATTACATAGCTACCCAGTTAAAGGTCAAATTTGCGAGGTTTTGTTATTGGAATATGTTATATTAATTATTTTACAAAGCAGATTTTAATTGTTCCACTTTTGGGATATTTTAAAGCCATCATGGTTTATGATAACATATCAAACTTTTAATAGCTACCATGTCACAACCAACAATTTATCAATGTATTTAAACCTAATATTTAATAATAGGCTTATTTCAGAATGCTAGGCTTGTTTCAGAACTTCATTATAATTATTTTTTCATTAATATATTTAAAGAAGAAATAAAAGGGAAGAAAACTTTCAACCAGTAACTGTGAGAAATGATTTTGTAAAATAATAACAGCAGTCTTTCCTTAAGATTCTAGTATTCTAATGTATTGAGTAAAGTAGTTGAATATATTACTTTATAAATATTAACAGAATATGTCACTGAATTTACTTAGGACAGTGTCTTGCTGTTTCCATTGAAATACTAATTTAAAGATTTTGAAATACTTTTGGGCCTCCAGCCTATAGTATTTAATTGTACACTATATACGTTATTATTAAAAAACAAAACAGCAATTACTAATATGACAGGTTACACAGCCTCCCCTAGCAGCCACCAATCCTGTTCCTGGAGAACACTATGATCCGGCACAGTTTAGGCCCAGCCATTATCTGTCACAAATGCTCCAGCTAATAAATGTCAGCAGAAGACTTAGCTGCTCCTCAGGACCTCCTGCCATAAGTCTCTGTGCCTACAACACAAAGGACAGGCTTTCCACCACTGATGGGCCATTCACTATTGATATGGAGGTCATCTCAGGGGTAAGCACCCTGGGGCTATTTATCAAGGCGATCTGATTCCCTAAGGCAGGGCTGTGGAGTTGCAGCATCGTGCTGCACCCTGTGTATGAGGAGTGCAGGCTCCTGTTAATTTTGCTGTTTTCAAAAGTGCTTGATTGGCTTGATTAGGTGCATTAGAGTTGGGTAAAAAGAAGGGCTGGGTCCAAAATATTTCATTATGGGTTGGAACTCAACACTGTAGGAAAATAGATCTCCAAGAGTACAGTTGGTGACCACTGTTTTAAGTTTTGCGGTAGAGGTTTTTCACACTCACTGCTTTGCTTCAAGTGTTGCTGGACTCCACAGAGGCCAGCCTCCAGGGCTCCACTAAGGCCAGTAGAAGCAGGTTGTTGCTCAGACAAACACATCTTTTCTGGAGCAGAAGATGGGCTCAGGCACAACACAGACTCCTCTTGCCCTTGGGGGTTTGCAGTGAGAGCCACAAATGCAGAGGAGGCCATGGGCTCTCTGTCTGAGAGTGGAGGTGTGGGAAACATTGTAGATGGGGTGCTTCCAGAACAATGGAGTATGGGTGGTGAGGACAGCATGTCGCTGTGCTCTGACCCAGAATGTGCTGGGGTTGGCATCCCACCACGCTCAGAAAGTATAGAGAGGGCATCAGACTGACTGCACACAGCCAGGGCTGCAGGAGAAGCTTCTGTGTCACTGGCTGCAGGAGAGATGTGACTGTCCGCTAGCAGCATCTCGGACAAGGACTCAGCAGTGGCTGAAAGTGCTTGCTGTGGATTAGAGGCATTAAAACATATTTAAAATGTTATATGCCTTCTTGCATTTAAAAACTCAACCCAAAGAAAGATGGGACAGTAGGTAAAACGCAAAGAAAAACAGAAAGCAGTGATTTGTAAATTTGACCTTCATTTAAATAAAAACAGTATAAAGACAGGATATTTAATGTTTTCGTTTTTTAATGTAATTCTTTTTTTGTAAATACATACTCATTCTAAAATTGATGCCTGTAAAATGTTCCAAAAGGTTGAGACACATACAATTTAAGACTATGAATACTGTTTAACATTCAGAAAACATGTTAAACAGGTGATGCATGGGTATAAAAGTTGCATCCAGGAGAGGCAGAATACTTCACAAGTGAGGATGTGTTCAGACTTGGCAACTTCAGAACATTACTCAATGAGCAGTTGCGAGGACTTTCGGTATTTCACCCTCTATGGTGCATAATATCATCAAAAGATTTAGAGCATCCAGAGACATATCTGTGCGTAAAGGGCAAGGCCGAAAACAAATACTGTATGCCTATGATCTTCAAGCCCTCAGATGGCATTGCGATGAAAACCAGCATGCTTCTGTAATGAATATAACCACATAGGTTTGGGAATACTTCAGAAAACCCTTGTCAGTAAACACAGTCACCTACTACACAAAGTGGAAGCCAAATATGAACAACATCCAGAAACGTCATGACTGGTCTGTGTTAAGGCTCATCAGAGATGGACTAATGAAAGTAGAAATGTGTGACGTTGCCTGACAAGCCATACTGATTTTGAAAAAAATGGACGATGTATTCACTGGGCCAAAAAGAAAAATTACCATGCTGATTGTTCTCAATGCAAAGTTCAATAACCTGTGACTATCATGCTATTGGGGTGTGTTATTGCCAATGGCATGGTCAACTTGCACATCTGTAAATGCACCATTAATGCTGAGGGATACCTGTGCATTTTGGAGCAACATATATTGCCATCTACATGACATCTTGTTCAGGGATGTCCCTGCTGGTTTCAGAAAAAACAACGTCAAGTCATACTCTACAGACCTGTCTTCCACTGAAAATGTGTGGTGCATTTCAAAGAACAATATACAACGCTGGAGGCCCTGGACTGCTGAGGAGCTTAATTTTTTATCAAGCAAATGATGAAAAAAATTCCACTTATACAACTACAAAACCTGATGTCCTCAGTTCCCAGATTACTGAATTGTGTTAAAAGGAAAGGTGATGTAACAGTAGTAAACATTTCCCTGCCCCAACTTCTTTGGAACATGTTGCAGGCATCAAATTCAGAATAAGCAGTATCTACAAAAAAATAAAGTTAATTAGTTGAAACATTAAATATCCTATCTTTGTAATTTTAGTAAGATAGCTGAACAGAAACACAATTACTTTAAAATGTTTCAGTAAAATCAACTGATTTATGATGTGCACAGTATAAAACTTTAGGGCTACATTCATTAAATGGTGTTGTAAATAGCCTACTTACATATTTCACATTATTGTAATATTCAAAATATTCCTTACAGATGCAGACATTCAAGTGTTATATTTTTGCGTGATCAAGTTTTTTTTTTACTAAATTCAAAACCTCAAACACACTTTGGTTTACCTGTTGGGGATGAAGTATGAAGGCTTGATTCTGAGAGTTACGGACTTCTTCAACAGCCTGCTGCTTTTCTGGTTGGGAAATCATGTGTTTGGATAACGACGCAACAGGCTCAGGGGTATGAGTGCTTTCTGGTGGTGCTTGCAGGAGAGTGACCACTGGAGAAGACTGTGAGTGCATTTCAGCAACAGGAGGTTGGACTGAGACTGGAGAAGACAGTCTGCTCTGCTGCAATAAGTATAAAAATAACAGATAAATATTGTGCAATAATGTTCAGACCTGGGCATTTTATGAGCCACTCAACAAAGTGCAACAACAAAAAAAGTAAACAGTAGAGTGAATTTGGGGATCTCACTTGTAAGATGCTTTGAAGCTGCTCGTTTGCTTCAGTCTTATCTGTTACTGTTCTTTCAGGCAGGAGAAGCACTGGGGTCTGTGGAAGACTTAGCTGCTCCTCTGGACCTCCTGCCATAAGTCTCTGTGCCTGTGACACAAAGGGCAGGTTTTGTACCACTGATGGGCCATTCACTATTGATATGGAGGTCATATCAGGGGTGAGCACACTGGGGCTATTTATCAAGGTGATCTGGTTCCCTAAGGCAGGGCTGTGGACCACAGCACCATGCTGCCCCTGTGGATGAGGAGCGTAGGCTCCTGTTAGCTGCGCTGGCATCTGGAAGACGGTAGGAGGTGCCGACTGAAGCTGCAAGGGCCCTGACAGGAGGGCTCCCTGTCTGAGTGTGAGCTGCCCAGTAGGAGTTGTAAATACTGGGCTGAAATTCAGTTGCCTAGGGCGTACAGTCACAATCTGTGAGCCATCAACGAGGTGTCCTGCTGAAGGGGCTCCACTTGGCATTTGATTGTTTACTGTGGTGAGAAGAGGCCTAGCAGTGCTTGTGGACTGGGAAACTGTTACAGGGCTTTGGCTGGGCAAGAGGAAGTGGCTTTGGCCCTGAAAGAGGCCTTGGGGCTGTATGACAATGGAGCCTCCCTGGTTAACTAGCTGAAGGCTGACAGGTTTGTTGAGCGTTGGTGTGGGTTGTGATGGTGAAGGTTGCTTGGAGGTCACAGCAGAGGACAGCAGGATGTTCTGTGATGCAGCTGGTGGAATAAAAGTAAGTCCTGAAGATGATTTCTGCCCTGAAGGCTTAGGGCTGATTTGCACCAACCTAGGCTGGATGTTCACTGGCAACTTGGGCTGAATGGGCAGAGGAGTCCTCTGCAGTATTATCTCTGGAGCTCCTGTGGTCCTAACAGCAGGGGTCAACAGCTGGCGGCCTGGTAGGGTTTTCCGGATGATCATGCTGGAGCCCTGGGCAGGATTCAGGGAGAAAGATGTCTCAGGAGAAGGTGTAGGGAATACATTCCCAGGCAGCAGCCCCATTAATTGAGGTGCTGCAGGTTTGAGTGAGGGACATCCCGGTCCTACAGCTAACAGAGAAGGCTGAGGAGGCTCAACTGCAACCTGAGTGTCTCTGGGCAAGGTACTAACCCCAGAGATGTTCAGGGGTTTGGACAGATAGGTCGGTGAAGGAAGGGGCATATCAGATGGGTAGAGTGAGAGAGGTTCTCCATGTGGTGCTAGACCTGCCTCTAAAGCCAGAGTGTGTTCAGTGATGTCAGCCTCTTGGAGACTTTGTTGCAAAATGTCGCAGGTCTCCTCCTCCTGCTCGTCTTCCTGCTCCTGCTGCTGTGGCTGCTGTACCTCTGCCTGTACTTCTGAGGCATCATGCAGCTCCTCTGAATCTTCTTCTTCAGTTGGTGAGGCCAGCAAGGCCTCATCCAGGAAGGAGAGATCCACACAGCCCGAGGCAGGCGTGTCATGAGAACCAGCATCATCTGCCAATAAAGACACAGGGCTCTGGAGAGAGAAAAGAGAGAACAATTCATAAGCTGAGATACCTTCATATACAATAAGTCATGAGAGGATGACAGAGAGTGAGCTTTCTTTGAAACCACTGATTAGACTACTGTAATTCTCAGTACTAACCAAATTACCAGCAGGTGATTTTAGAAGAAACAGTCAGATAGACAGGTGATGCTGAGCTAGTACTAGTAAAATCTTCCTTATCTACCATGTACTCCGTAGAGACAGAGGCCCAGACTCACCGGGGTATCTGTGAACAGGGATGGCTCCCCAGAGGAGGAATTAATGAGCAGGTCTCCACTCAGCAGCTGCTTGAACAGAGGGGAGGAGAGATAACTAATTGCAGGGAGGGTTTACAGGACTCTTTCATCTATTTCCCAAATATCCTCTCTCACACACAAACAGTAACCATTTCAAAAGATTTCAGTCAGGTTTTTGATTTCGGTTCCTAGAATGACACTGTTAAATTAAAATTTTTATTTAGATTATTTTCATGCTTTTCACATGTTAATTAATCAATCATAAACGGAGTAACAGCTAGAATGACACTCATTAGTTAAGAGAGTGCAAGAGAGATGTACCTCTTTTGTTCCATGAAGGAAGTCATTCAGAGCTTGTGGATCACTTTAAAACACAGACAGAAGCACAAAACAGTCATCACAAATTTTGCTAGAAGAACCAGAGTCATCTTAGTGTATAAGCATACTGTTAATATCAACGTGGGGCTAACATCATGACATTGTGATATCGCTATGCAAAACTATGCCATGTGCATCGTGGAGATGTTGCAATGCATCATGGGGAACTGACATTCTGTTAATAATGCCATCTACAAGTGCATTGTTTAGGCACCAAAGTTTACAATAAGTGCCAATCAACAACTCAGTCCAGCACTCCTCCTGACATTCCAGCTGTAGTGTCATAAGTTGTACAACAATATGACTGCAATCACCATTTTTCTTCATTTGAATTTTGTTCATAATATCATGAATACAGACTTATGAACCCAGAATTGTGAGGCCAAATGAACTGTGTGCTTAATGCATCATTACACACCTAGTATCAAATTAAAATATTTCATTTAATGAGGTCTGACTACAGTGAAGGGTTAGAGAATCCTGCTTGGTAAAACATCTGTGTTTGGACAAAGACATCCCTCCTGTGTAACACTTACCACAACACATCAAGTAAACATGTCCCATCTTCATCTTCCATTTCAACTGAAGCATATGTGAATGGTACAGTAAACATACTTTAGTTACAAACATCATAGACCACAGCAAAACCTGTCTACATATACAACGCATGATGAATTTACAATAAAAAACCCATACCACCGCTTCACATAACTCCCTGTCATATCTCAAAGAGTCAAAGACATGTTAGCAAGTTTACAAAGTGAAATAGAGTAGCGGTGTGAATTTTTTTAAAAAAAGGGACAGGGAAATAAAATAAAAATGTAATCACCAGTCAGTAAATCTTTTTCTGTGTGTCATAAATTTTCCAGACTACAAGAATTCCATCTACAGTGTTCCATATCATTTCCATTTC